>NC_142069.1:86674820-86892320 GCF_059756535.1 Pantherophis guttatus
TGCATTGAAAAAAAGAGACTTACGACCTGTCCTTCCACTTATGATGGTTGCAGTGTCCCTACAGTTACGTGATCCTGATATTGAGCAGTTGTAAGTCACTGCATTCAATGCCATTGCAACTTCACATGGTCACTAAATGAAAGATTGTAAATCAAGGATTGCCTGTATCACCATGGTTTTTTAAGGACTACAATTCGTGTACCCAGGGGTGAAATGTAAAATTCGTTACTACCGGTTCTGTGGGCGTGGCTTGGTGGTGGTGGGGGTAATGTGACGGGTGGGCGTGGCCAACTTTTTTTTTTTTAAAAAAACTTTTCAAAGCATTTTTTCTAATGCTTTGAAAAGCCTCTGCCGATCAGGCAACTCAGCTGGGATCATCAGAGACTTTTCAAAGCATTTTTTTTACCATCTCTTCGGCCAAGAGGTTGCAGAAAAAAATGCTTTGAAAAGCCTCTGACAATCTCAGCTGAGCTGTGCAATCATCAAAGGCTTTTTTTCTTACTTTTAAAAGCATTTTTTCGTTGGAAGAGGTTGTAGAAAAAAATGCTTTTAAAAGTTAAAAAAAAAAACAGCCTCTGATGATCGGGCAGCTCAGTTGGGCATGGTGGGGGGGGGCCGCAGGGATTTTTGCTACCGGTTTTCTGAACCACTCGCCGCCATCTCTAATGGATCAGGTGATCCAGTCCGAACCGGGAGCATTTCACCCCTGCCTGTACAGCTCTGGAGTGATTCAGAAGTTGTTGAAAAACATTAGAAAAAAATCACAGTAAGGAAAAATAATATGGCAATCAAATTCAGGTAATCCTCAATTTACAACAGTCCATTAAATGGGTGTTCAAAGTTACAACAGCACTGAAAAAAGGAACTTATGACCATTTTTCACACTTACGACCTTTGCAGCATCTCTATGATCACATGATCAAAATTTGGACCCTTAGCAATCAGCTCACATTTATGACGGTTGCAGTGTCCAGGGGACATGTGATCCCCTTTTGCGACTTTCTCATAAGCATAGTCAACGAAGAAGCCCGATTCACTTAACAACCGTTTTACTAACTTTAAATACCACAATGATTCACTTAACAATTGTGGCAAGAAAAGTCATAAAATGAGGCAAAATTCGCTTAACAACTGTCTCGCTTAGCAACAGAAATTTTGGGCTCAATTGCAGTCATAATTCGAGGACTACCTGTAAAAGTTTGTTCCTTTAAGTTTATAGGAAATGTAGATTTGGAAAATACAACAGACGGAAGCGTGCAGAGACAATATATTCTGAATACCGTCATCCAAGATGTTTCTGACCCTTTCTTTTCTGGTTAGTATTAACTTTCCTTCTTGTCCCCTTCTTCCCTAACTCTTTTTCTGGAAAAAAATTATCTTTAAATGAGTCTAATATTTCTGTGTCATCTTTCACATTTTTCTTACTTGCTGTATTTACAGAACTAATCTACATTTATATCAACATTCAACCGGTGAACGAGTTTGATCCAGTCTTTGGTAGCTCTTTGTACATTTTTAACGTATCTGAAATAGTACCAGGTAAGTTACGATGGCTTTTTCAGAAATTTACAAGCCTGTAAAATAGAATTCTCTCAAATTAATGCTGATTCTACCCCCTTGTTCCATATCAGCCACACAGTTAGTTTTATTGGGGTGAATGTTTCTTTAAGACCAAATAAACCTTTGGAATGAAGTGTTTGAACCTTCTTCAGAATCTAATATATTTTATTTATTAAAAAAAAAAGTTTTTTAAACTTTCTGGCTATCAAGAAAACACACAAAAATCTGTTACTATCGCAATGTACTGTATTTTTCGGATTGTAGGAAGTTAGCACCTACCCCTTTCCTAGAAGAATGAAATATTTTGGGAAATATTAAAAAGGCAGAATATTATGTTTCCTTGGATGAGAAATGGAGAAGCATGTTTTAAAGACAAATCAGCTCCCACCTTCCTGCCCCCACCCTTTTGTTAATGGGCCAGAGGCAGAAACTCAATCTTTGTCAATGGACCTCATCTGCAAGATAATGGGGCCCATCTAGCAACAGAAACTGACCACATGGCACCTGGGAAGATTACATCAGCCAGCAGGGCTAGCTAAGACCCCCATCCCCTGGAAGTCTGACAACCAATCAGGATACTCTTTCTGGGCCCCAGGAAGTTCAAAGTCAGAGAGGGCATAAAACCCAGGGACTCGCTGTATCTGCCCTTTTCTGTTCAGGAACTCAAGCCATGTGATCCTGTCCACCATTAAACCATCTTTCCAAGCAGTCTCCATGTTTCCAGTGTCTTTTTCCCCACTTGGAGCAGAACCCAGAAGGATATTTCTGTCCAACTCCTTGAGGAGCACCCGGAGGCTCCAACTGGCGCAGAGTGCGGCCGCGCGGATGGTAATGGGAGCGACATGGCGCTCCCATGTAACACCTCTCCTGCGCGAGCTGTACTGGCTCCCGGTGGTCTTCCGGGTGCGCTTCAAGGTTTTGGTTACCACCTTTAAAGCGCTCCATGTCTTAGGACCTGGTTATTTACGGGACTGCCTACTACCACCAATAGCCTCCCACCGGCCAGTACGCTCTCATAGAGAGGGACTCCTCCGGGTGCCGTCAGCCAAACAGTGTCGACTGGCGGCCCCTAGGGGGAGAGCCTTCTCTGTGGGGGCACCTACCATCTGGAATGAGCTCCCCCCGGAGATACGGAGGATCCCGGATCTGCGCTTAAATGCTGGGAGTTGAAGTCCACAAGTCTTAAAGTTGCCAAGGTTGGATATCCCTGCTGTAAAATAAAGAATGTGGCTTGAGTCACATGGGTACCCTTGCTTTATAGATTTGTGTTAAAAACGGGTCTTTCAAGGTTCCGACGGATGCCCTAATAATTAAATCATGAGTCTTGAGCCAAGTTTCAAAAGAAATCCAGTCATTTATTAGCAGCTTCATGTTGGCACATTCCCAAGTGCAGCCAGCTCTGACCCTACGTAATTTACGCTCCAAGTATGACCCTGTTTCCCCCCTCCGTCCAAGGTGTGTCATCAATCACATTAGCAACGGAGCAATTTCGTAGATTGTAGAGGTCACTCCCCTTCGACTGCTGTAGGTATCCCTGGGATACAACCTTGAGGGAGATAAGCGTGGAATGTACATCTGTTTTTGGCTGCTGTGCAGTTTCACCAATTTCCCATTCCCCCCGGCCTATGGCAACTCGAGAGCAGGCCAGGGATGTTTTGCGAGTTGACAGGGTCAGGGTTTGACCACACAGTAGCTACCATTTTGACTTTTTTGACCCCCTGGTCTGAAGCCCTGTTTTAGAAAAATTTCTGAAGGCTGCACAATCTCTAAACACACCACACACACTCTAAAACTACCTGCGTGCCATCTTAATGTGCTGCTGTTTCATTTCAGCAAACTCTTTGATCGGAACAGTGCTCGCTACTGACAAGGATTTGCCTCCCACCAGAATTTCTTACTCCATTTTGTCCGGAAAGAGCGGCGGGGGTGTCACAGATTTATTTGTAATTGATTCACAGTTGGGCAGTTTGAAGAACACAAAGCGATTAGACTATGAAACACAGCGGGTACACACTCTTGTAGTCCAAGCTTCTGACAACGATGGCAGGATTGGAAATTCCTCCGTGAGTAAACTAGCGAGCTTAAAACAGGGTTTATTGTCCTTTGCGATCTACTTTTCTTGCCTCTTTATGGTAAACACAGTAGGACTTGCCGGAAGTGGCATTTGTAGAAGCAAAATGTGCACTGAGGTGGGAGGATGAGGTGGGGATGGAGCAGGGGTGGGTTCTACTTACCTTTACTACTGGTTCGCAATGGGAGCGCGCATGCGCAGATCATCATTTATGATGTCCAGGCGGGTGGGCGGAACCTCCCGCTGCTTTTACTACCTGAACAACCGGGAGCAACCCACCACTGGGGTGGAGTTAAACAAAACATCAGCCTAGAATTGTTACGAGTTGTCACAAACAGTCAGGATCATACATTAAGTTGCAGTTAAAAAGATTTCTTGATCCACAAGAAACTAGTTCTGTGATGGTGAACTTATGGCATGCGTGCCACAGATGGCACGTGTAGCCATATCAGTGGGCACGCCAGCTTAGCTCTGGCGTGCATGCGCGCGCTGGCCAGCTGATTTTCAGGCCTTCTGGGCCCACCAGAGGTAGGGAAACAGGCTGTTTCCTGCCTCCAGAGGGCCTGGGGGGGAGGGAAGGCCTCTCCTAGAAAGGCTCTGGAGGCTGGGAACAGCAAAAAAGTCACTTCCTGTCCCATTGGGAGTTGGGAAATGGGCCATTTCAGGCCTCCGGAGGGCCTCCGAGGGAGTGGGGAAGGCTGTTTTCGCCCTCCCCAGATGCATAGAAAGGATCTGGAGCCAGGTGAGAAAGAAAAACAGGCCTACCTGGCCATCGCGTGTCAGGAGTGGGGGTGGGAGGAGGGGTTGCACGTGCATGCGCAGGGTGGGGCGGCATAGAATTATGGGTGTGGGCACACACGTGCGCGAACCTCCCCCGCCGCCCCCCTCCTGGCATGAGGTGGCAATAAGGTTAGCCACCACTGCCCTAGTTAATTAAAGTTCAGTACTAAATTAGCGCCAGATAAGGGTCAAAGGAATTCAAATAGGGTTGGATTCAGACCATTTGTAACAACGTAACAACTCTAGGCTGATGACTCATTTAACTCCATCCCCCAGCTCTGCCTGCTCTTCTGCTCTCCTGCTACAATTCATTTGTATTTTGATGTTCTTTTATGTTTAAATAATAAAAAAAAATATTTTAAAAAGAGAATATATTACTAGAATATATAATACTGTGTTGTACGGAAAGCTGGATGGAAGTGGATGTGATCGGAGGTGGCATCCAACCGGTTCGTACCGGTTCAAGCGAACCAGAGATCGCGGATGGGCCTGCCCCTCTGCCCCAGCTCTATGCCATCCTATTTAGGCACATTTTCAAGGCCAGGCACATGCGCGGAAGGCACACACACACACGAAGCGTGCCTGCGCTCGTGGGGCGAACAGGTAGTAAGAATATTGGAAACCCACTGCTGCATGTGATCTCCCAAGATCAAAGACGTTAAGACATTATGTTGCTTTAGGTGAAGGATAAAGGGTTGCTGCTTCTCCTTGAACTATTTCCTCAAGGTGATAAATTACAATAGGTTTTATTCCAAGCTGTTGGTCCTCTAACAACTTGCCGTGACTTCTTGTTCCTTAGCATCCGCTGCTCAGACCAAGTGCTCTGTTGCATCTACTGCAAGAGCCAGCCCTGAACCTGTAGATTAGAAAACTTTCTTCTAGACCAGGAACCCCCAACTTTTGGGGCATCAGGGGTTGGTTCCGTGGAGAAAGGTTTTTCCATAAACCAGAGTCGGTGTAGTTTTGCATGCTGCTTCCATCCCACGGATGCAGCTTCGCTTGTTTGTGTGACCTCGTTCCTGGCATGCCGTAGCCCGGTGCCAGTCCATGGACCGGGGGTTGGGGATCCCTATTCTAGACTCTTCATATTTTTGTTTAGCAACAGCAATAACAATAGCACTTAGACTTATATACCGCTTCATAGTGCTTTATAGCCCTCTCTAAGCGGTTTACAGAGTTAGCATGTTGCCAGTGGTGGGATTGAAATTTTTTTACTATCGGTTCTGTGGACATGGCTTGGTGGGGGTGGCAGGGGAGGGATACTGCAAAATCTCCATTCCCACCACACTCCAGGGGAAGGATACTGCAAAATCTCCATTCCCACCCCACTCCAGGGGAAGGATACTGTAAAATCTCCATTTCCACCCACTCCAGGGGGAAGGATACTGCAAAATCTCCAATTCCACCCCACTCCAGGGGGAAGGATACTGTAAAATCTCCATTTCTATCCCACCCCACTAACCTGCTTTCCAGTTCCGTTCTCCTGTGAAGGGCAACAGAAGACCCAGCTGATCAGCTGAGACTCGATCATCTGGGACTCGGGAGGCAGCAAATAGATTGGGGGCGGGGCCAGCCAGAGGTGGTATTTGCTGGTTCTCTGAATTACTCAAAATTTCCGCTACCGGTTCGCTAGAACCGGTCATAACCAGCTGAATACCACCTCTGCATGTTGTCCCCAACAATCTGGCTCCTCATTTTACCAACCTTGGAAGGTTGAAAGGCTGAGTCAACCTTGAGCCGGTCATGATCGAACTCCTGGCAGTGGGCAGAGTTTGCCTGCAATACTGCATTCTAACCACTGCGCCACCACGGTTCCTTCAAATATTTCTTTAAATATTTCTTTAGGTAATAATAAACGTTCTTGAAGCAAACGATGAACCACCTATATGCACCCCAGATGGACAGTTGCTGGAAGTGCCAGTGGATTTAAGCTTGGGCATTATTAATCGTTTCAGTATTAGCTGCGTGGATCGGGATTCAAGCCCAAAGTCATTCCGATATACTATCACGTCAGGTATTTTATACTTCATCTTTGAATATCTTATCTCATTACCATGTTTCCCTGAAAATAAGATGGGGTCATATATTAATTTTTGCTCCAAAAGACACATTAGGTCTTATTTTTGGGTTAGGTCTTATTTTTGGGGAAATACGGTACTAAATGCATCCATCTGGCTGACAATCTTAACGGGTTTATTTTGGGAATAGAGTTTATATTACGAGCATCCTGAAAAATCATGCTAGGACTTATTTTCTGGTTGGGTCTTATTTTCGGGGAAATGGCAGTGGTAGGTTTCAAATTTTTTTACTACCGGTTCTGTGGGTGTGGCTTGGTGGGTGTGGCATGGCTTGGTAGGCGTGGCATGGCTTGGTGGGCGTGACAGGGGAAGGGTACTGTAAAATCTCCATTCCCACCCCACTCCAGGGAAAGGATACTGTAAACTCTCCATTCCCTCCCCAATCCAGGGGAAGTATACTGCAAAATCCCCATTTCCTCCCGATCATCTGGGACTTGGGAGGCAGAGAATAGATGGAGGTGGGACCAGTCAGAATTTTTACTACCGGTTCGCCAAACTACTCAAAATTTCTGCTACCGGCTCTCCAGAACTGGTCAGAACCTGCTGAAACCCAACTCTGAAACAGGGTAGTTGCTGGTAGAATATATTTTATAACACATGCCGTCCCAAAAGTGCTTTTTCAAGAGGCAACTGGACTTCCTTGTTTTACTTGGAAGACTTCCCTCTTCAATAGCTACCATTTTGACCTGAGTTATTTGTAAAAATAATAAAGGCAAGATGCTCCCTAAATTTATGTATTTGTATCAATACCCAAAGAAATCCTTTCAATGCAGGAGGTGACACTACAATCCAAACTTACAGTTTGCTCGAGAGTGATATTGTTCATTCTGTTCATACCAAGAATTACTTTATATGTAATTGAAAAAATGGTTTCCTACTTGCAACCTACCACCTTTTTAACCTGCAAGAAGCTAGAAAAGCCACTGACACTTTGTCAAGTATACGTCAGAGGTGGGTTTCAGCAGGTTCTGACCAGTTCTGGAGAATCGGTAGTGGAAATTTTGAGTAGTTCGGAGAACCAATAGTAAAAATTCTGACTGGCCCCATCTATTCTCTGCCTCCTGAGTCTCAGCTGATTGGGAGGAAATGGGGATTTTGCAGTAACCTTCCCCTTCCCTTTTTATTTTTGAGTTCCAAAGTGAATCTGTCCATTTCTGCACAATTGAAGATTTTACATAACACTTCTTCTTCTTTACTCTTCCATTTCTGAGCAAATGCTATTCTTGCAGCTGTTAATATATGTAATATTAGGTAGGTTACATTTTTATTATATTTACCATCTGTCATTCCCAATAAGAAAAAATCTGGTTTGGCTTCTATTTTAATCGTTAGAATTTCTTCTAGCCAGCTTTTTATTTGGTATCATATCCACCATCTTCCAGTGAATTAAACTTCATTTATCTTTACTCGTTTGGTCTCTGGCTCTGCTTTTAGGTAACGTCAATAACCATTTTGACTTCTCACCAAAGGCCGGTTCTAATATCTCGAGGTTAGTCCTGACCAATCCATTCGATTATACGTCAGGAGTGGACAAAATCTGGGAATACCGGCTGTTGGTTTCCGTAACAGATGATAATCTGTTAACAAGTTCTGAAAGAACTTCAGTCCGGGTTCAAAACGGCACAGTAAAATTAACCATCCGAGTTATTCCAGATCCAACCACTGTGATTCCTACAACAGTAAGTTTGAACTTTTATACTAATTTGATTTGGGATGAAAGTAATACGCTGATAGTCTGGATTATTTATTGATTTATTTACTGTCATAATGATATACATTATGACTTGACTTACGACCGCAAATAAGCCTAGAATTTTGTCGCTAAGCAAGACAGTTAAGTCAATTTTTCCCCATTTTACGATCTTCCTTGACACAGTTGTTAAGCAAATCACTGCAGTTGCTAAGTGAGTAAGTGTTGTGGCCCATCAGAGGCCTGTGCATCTAGTAGCTGCTTCCGACAACGAGGAGGCTGGTGTGGTGCTGCGCCAGTAGCCTGTGCAGCTGGCACTCGAGTCGGACAATGAGGAGGCTGGAGAAGATGTGGTGCCAGAGGCAGAGATTCAGCCAGGGCCTTCAGAACCTCCAGAAGCTCCTTTAAGTGAAGAGGATGAAGAGGAGGAGCCTCTTCTCAATGCACGGGAGCGCAGAGCTGCCAAAAGGCAGGAGTGGCTCCTCAGGAGGAGGTCTCCTCTAGAGTAAGGCTTGGGGCTAATTGGCCACTCCCGTAGCCTATTTAAGGAAGGATGACGACTGAGGCAATTTGCAGGGAACAACTTCGTTCACTCTCCTTCATGTCTTGGTTTTAGTTCTTTTATCAGTTTCCTGCAAATTGCTTCTGGGCTTTCTGCCAATCCTAGTAAGATTATGATTATTTATTCTTTGGATTCTTATAGGCTGTTAAGAAAGTTAATTAAGAGCCTTTGTTTGAAAAAGACTAATTTAATTTAGTAAACTAAGGTTTGTCAGACTTTGTGTGTGCTGCATTCTTTGGGGTCCGTAGCTGGGGCAGAACAGTAACATGGTTGTTAAGTGTAAGTATGTGGTTTCCCCATGGACGTGGCTTGTCAGGAGGTCACAAAAGGAGGTAATCACATGACCCTGGGACATTGCAACCGTCATAAATATGAGTCAGTCGCCAAGGCTCCGAATTTTCATCACGTGACCATGGGGATGCTGCAATGGTTGTAAGTGTGAAAACGGTCATAAGACACTTTTTTCAGTGCCGTTGTAAAGATCACTAAACAAAGTTGCCAGTTGCAGCCCTTTCTGGACCGGGACGCCCTGCGCACGGTCACTCACGCCCTTGTTACTTCCCGGTTGGACTATTGTAATGCTCTCTACATGGGGCTCCCCTTGAAGAGCACTCAGAGGCTCCAACTGGTCCAGAATGCGGCCGCGCGGGTGGTTATGGGCGCAACCCGTTGTGCCCACGTGACACCCCTCCTGCGCAAGCTGCACTAGCTCCCAGTGGTCTTCCGGGTGTGATTCAAGATGTTGGTTACCACCTTTAAAGCGCTCCATGGCATAGGACCCGGGTACCTCCGAGACCGTCTTCTGCCACCAGTAGCCTCCCACCGACCAGTTTGCTCCCACAGAGAGGGTCTCCTCCGGGTGCCATCGGCCAAGTTATGTTGGCTGGCGACACCCAGGGGGAGGGCCTTCTCTGTGGGAGCCCCAGCCCTGTGGAACGAACTGCCCCCGGAAATACGTAAGATCTCCGACCTCCGGGTGTTTCGCTGCGCACTGAAGACCCTGTTGTTCCGCCAGGCCGGACTATCAACACAATAGTTTTAAATTGGGGTATTTAAATTTTTGGGGGTTTTAAATCTGAGCCAAATTTATTTAATTATTTTAAATTTTAATTGTTGTTTTGTCTGTGTTTTTAAATAGGCTGTACACCGCCCTGAGTCCTTCGGGAGAAAGGCGGTATAGAAATAAAATTATTATCATTATCATTATCATAATTATCATTATCATTATCATTATCATTATCATTATCATTATCATTATCATTATCATTATTATTATTATTATTATTATTGTAAATTGAGGTCTACCTGTACTACCTTAAAATCAGTGTTCCTAAATACGTTAATAGTCAAATGAGCTCTCCATTTTTTTCTTTTGAGACTGCTGTTTTTTTTTTTTGTTTTGTTTTTTTGCTAGAACAATTAGAACAATTTTGTTTCCAACACCCCATTTTTTTTCTTCCTTCCAAGCCTGCTGTGACCATCGTGACCAGCAAAGAAAACGTTTATGCTCGATCGGCTTGGTATGTGCCGTTTTTCACACTCCTTGGCAGTTTATTGCTGCTGGGATTGCTCGGCTATCTAACCGTTTTGCTGGCAAAATACCTCCGTTCCTGTTGCCCACCGAAACCCAAAGCGGACACAAAACGACTGTAAGTAGCAATAGCAACAGCACTTAGACTTATATACCGCTTCATACTGCTTTATAGCACTCTCTTAAGACGGGGTCCCCAATCCCAGGTCCGTGAACCGGCACAGGGCCACGGCGTGCCAAAAACCGGACCATGCAAACAAGCGAAGCCCCATCCACGGGGTGCAGGCGGCCCACAAAACCACACCCCCTCCGGTCCGCGGGAAAACCTCTCTCCACAGAACCGGTCCCTGATACCCAAAAGGTCGAGGACCACTGATCTAAGATTTAAAATTAACAAAGCAGTTTACAGAGCCAGTGTTTGGACTCAGCTCCTCAAACACGACAAACCCTCTGAAGTGAACTCAAAGATTCCTTTAATTAGGAGCGCTGGCAGCCCCAACAAAAAGTTTCTCTCTCACTGCAGGCTAACAAGTCTGTCCGGCCGGGAGATGAATAGTTGTCTGCCACATCTATTCATCTCCACCCCCTGCCTTTTATCCCCTGATCTGTCCCCGTCCACACACACACACAAACACAGCCAGCCGAGGGTTAAGGAAGCACTTGGCACACACCCAGGTCTTTATCTCCAACTTGGCAGCGATATACACACCGTCTGCCAAGTGCTTTTATTTCCACAGAAACAGAAAGATAAGATACTCAGCGTACAAGAGTCCAACAAAAATAAATATTCCTCTCAGCAGTTTCGGACGATGCTCTAGTGACTATCCAAGGTTTATTTTTGTTCGTCACAGGGATCACTGGCCACCACCCTCTATTATATAGTCTCTGGGGTGTGGTCCAGTGACTCAGTTCTAATCCCTAGCACGCCTCCTGAGCTGCTGCAATCGTTTATCACGCCTTCGGAGGCGTGCGTCCAGGAATGATGTCTCTCCTTCACTCTCATCCGAGACACCTGTCTCCCTGCTAATCTCCTCTCCCTCGGCCGGCACCTGAGACAGTGCCAGAGGGGAAGGGCCTGGAGAGGGAGGCCTGGCTGACTCCTCTTCCTCATGCTCGGAGCTTTCTTCCTCCGATGGGATAGGCTCAGAGGGCGGGGCCACAACATCACCAGAGCTAGAGTGGGGCTTCGCTAGCAGCGATGGCTCTTCCTTCCCAAGGACCGGCCCATAGATTTCCACTGCTCTCCTCTCCTCTGCCTTCTGTGCATCCGTGCGTCAGGCACTGGACCCAGCTGTTCCTCCTCTTCCTCATCAGCCACCTCCAGACCTGGGGGCTGTTGACTCTCCATCTGACGGCCCAGGCTCTGCCTCTCTCTCTGCCAGCTCCATTCCCTCTTCCCCCTCGGAGCTCTCAGGTTGCCTTGATGCTGACTCTGACTCCCACACCTCCTCCTCTCCCTCCTCTGATTCGGCTGTTGGAGGGGCTGATGGCCGACAGTCCACAACAACCAGCATATTTCCCCCAACGATCTGGGTTCTCATTAAGTAGCTTAAAGAAAACCTGCAAATAATAACGCAATTATAATACGATGTTTGCCGTGTGCATCCATGTCCTTTTGTTCTGCAATAAATAAATAATCCATATTTCTTAACGAGATTGAAACAATCCTCCGAAATTTGAAGTCATTGCTGCCCATAACTTTTCAATTCAGCTTTGTTTACTGTATTGCCTAATGACCGTTTTTGCAATAATAATATATTTTTTTTTAAATTTATGACAGGTTGGACATGCCAGGTATGTATTTTCTTGTTTGCTTTTCTTATTCTTAAAACACGGCCGCGTTGTTAATAAGAGGCATAATGTTTTCAAAGTACGTATGATTTTAGTGCAGTTTGACCTAGAATCACAGAGTTTAAAATCTAATAGAACAGAATACAAGCAGTCCTAGACTTACAACTGTAATGGAGCATCCCTAAGCCATGATGGTCGTAAAACAAGTTGCTCATGTGGCCGATCCAATTTTATGACCTTGTTTTGCAGAAGTCATTAAGTGAACTCATTGTTTGCTCTGGGGTGGTTTTTTTGCTGAAAACTGGAAGTAAACACTGAATTTTTTTAAGCAAAAATATCGGAAATTGTGGTCACATGACCACAAGACACTGCAAAAGGCCGTAAATGCATGATGGTCGCCAAGTAAGAATCTAGTTTGGCCTAGTGGTTAAGGGAAAGTAGGAGGCTGCGAGTTCAAGCACTCTTAGCCATGGAAGCCAACTGGGTGAATGTGAGCCAATCACCAGGAGATGGTGAGTTTTAGTCCCGCCTTAGCCATGAAAGCCAGCTGGGTGACTTTGGGCCAATCACCAGGAGACGGTGAGTTCTAGTCCCGCCTTAGCCATGAAAGCCAGCTGGATGACTTTGGGCCAATCACTAGGTGATGGTGAGTTCTAGTCCCGCCTTAGCCATGAAAGCCAGCTGGATGACTTTGGGCCAATCACCAGGAGACGGTGAGTTCTAGTCCCGCCTTAGCCATGAACGCCAGCTGGGCAACTTTGAGCCAATCACTAAGAGATGGTGAATTCTAGTCCCACCTTAGCCATGAAAGCCAGCAGGATGACTTTGGGCCAATCACCAGGAGACGGTGAGTTCTAGTCCCGCCTTAGCCATGAAAGCCAGCTGGATGACTTTGGGCCAATCACCAGGAGACGGTGAGTTCTAGTCCCGCCTTAGCCATGAAAGCCAGCTGGGCGACTTTGAGCCAATCACTCTCTCTCAGCCCAGCCTACTTCACAGGGTGGTTGTTATGGGGAAAATAGGAGGAGGAAAGAGTATTAGGTATGATGATAGTTATCTATAAAAATAATAATGGCAGGATACAAACAAACAAGTGCCCAAATTGTGGTCACATGACTGTGAGGGAGCCCTCAGAACTTCAGAACCAGTTTATAACTACTTTTTAGGAGGTCTGGCATAGCTTTGAATAGTTGAATAGTTCCTACATGACCAGTTGTAAGTCAAGGACTGTCATATGTGTAGAATATACGGCTTGTAATGGGCAGTCCTTGTTGCTCTCTGAGCTTAATTGATTGTTTGCAAATATTTTGTTGCCCGACTATGTAACTTCTTCTACTCTTGGTTTTATGTAGTAAGTTCTACTCAGAGATAGGTTTCAGCAGGTTCTGATCAGTTCTGGAGAACTGGTAGCGGACATTTTGAGTAGTTCGGACAACCGGTAGTAAAAATTCTGACTGGCCCCGCCCCCATCTATTCTCTGCCTCCCGAGTCCCAGCTGATCGGGAGGGAATGGGGATTTTGCAGTAACCTTCCCCTGGATTGGGGAGGGAATGGGGATTTTGCAGTATCCTTTCCCCGCCACGCCCACCAAGCCATGCCACGCCCACTAAGCCACACCCACAGAACCGGTAGTAAAAAAATTTGAAACCCTCCACTGGTTCTACTTAATTCAGGTAGGCAGAATGTAATTCGATTGGATACTTTTAACTCTTGCTCATTTCATAAAGTGAAAGGTTAGAAAAAGCAGCTTGTTTTTTTTTTTTTTAATACAGAAAAGAAGAAAGCAAAGAAAGAAGTAATATGGGTAAGTATGCTTTCAACGTGAAATAGAATCTTTGCCTATTTAGGATTAGCATATCAGGATGCCCGTATATATATTCTGGCTGATATTAAAGTCCAGAAAGGTAATTATTGCAACACTTCCTGTTTAATCTAGATCAGTGATGGCTAACCTTTTTGCCGCCACGTGCCAAAAGCATGAAGAGCGTGGGGGGATTGCGCGAGTGCGTGCCCACACTCATAATTCAATGCACCCCCCCCACGCTTCCCACGCTTTTGGCACACACTGGGCCCGATAGGCTGTTTTTTGCCCTCCCCAGGCTCCAGGGGCTTTCTAGGAGCCTGGGGAGGGCGAAAACGGCCTTCCTCCCACACCCTTGGAGGCCCTCTGGAGGCCGGAAACAGCCTGTTTCACGGCCCGAAAATCAGCTGGTTGGGGCGCGCATGCAAGCTGGAGCTGAGCTAGGGCAATGCTCGCGTGCCCACCGATATGGCTCCACATGTCACCTGTGGCACGTGTGCCATAGGTTCGCCATCACGGATCTAGATGGTTTATTTTTTATTTAAAAACATTACATCCCCCCCCCATTCAAAGCATCTGATAGGGAAAAACAGCCCAAAAATCAAAATAATGTAGAGTCGCACTGCCTTTTTGCCTTTCTCGATCCAGTTTGATTTATAAGATTTATAAGATTCCCTACTCTTGCCAGTCAGCCTCTCCTAAACCAGAAAACACTTTCTGGTGGCCACATTCCGAGATGGTGACTTTCTTGTGTTATCTTCTATGTTTATGAAAGAATAGAACTTGAATATAAATTAAACATGAAACTAAAGAGCTTGGTGTATTCTCCAAAAAATGTTCCCTCAAATTCTATGATTTTCTATCTTCAAGTAAGCAATTATACCAGGGGTGAAATGCTCCTGGTTCGGACCGGATCACCCGATCCGGTAGTGATGGCGGCAGGTGGTTCGGAGAACCGGTAACAAAAATCTCTGCCCCTCCCCCCCCGCTCAACTGAGCCACGCGATCATCAGAGGCTTTTTTTTTTACTTTTAAAAGCATTTTTTCTACAACTCTTCCTGCCGAAGAGGTTGAAGAAAAAATGCTTTTAAAAGTAAAAAAAAAAAAAAAAAGCCTCTAATGATCGCGCGGCTCAGCTGGGATCGTCAGCCGTTTAAAAGCATTTTTTCTACAACCTCTTCATCTGAAGAAAAAAAAAGCCTCTGACGATCAGGCAACTCAGCTGGGATCGTCAGAGCCTTTTAAAAGCATTTTTTCTACAACCTCTTCAGCCGAAGAGGTTGTAGAAAAAATGCTTTTAAAAGTAAAAAAAAAAAAGTTGGCCACGCCCACCCAGTCACATTACCCGCACCAAGCCACGCCCACAGAACCGGTAGTAACAAATTTCACCATTGAATTATACGCTAACTATGTTTTAATCCAGGGGTGTCAAAACTCAAGGCCTGTGGGCCGGATCCAGTGCGCAGGGTACTTAGATCCGGCCCGCGGGGTTTCCTTGGAAACAGCAAAGGAGCAGCCCGCAGTGCCTCTGCCAACTCTCTGCCTTTGCTTGGCAGAGAGTTGCAGGAGGCCGTCACAGCCGAAAACAGAGCTTGAGAGCCTGTTTTCGCTGGCAGAGCGCTACCACCAGTGCCCCCGACACGAGTGATGTTGAGCTGGCCACGCTCCCCCAGGCCACACACCAGAGGTGGGTTTCATCAGGTTCTGACCAGTTCTGGAGAACCGGTAGCGGAAATTTTGAGTAGTTCAGAGAACCGGTAGTAAAAATTCTGACTGGCCCCACCCACACTTATTCTCTGCCTCCCAAGTCCCAGCTGATCGGGAGGAAATGGGGATTTTGCAGTAACTTTCCCCTGGATTGGGGAGGGAACGGAGATTTTACAGTATCCTTCCCCTGCCACGCCCACCAAGCCAAGCCCGCCAAGCCACGCCCATAGAACCGGTAGTAAAAAATTTTGAAACCCACCACTGACACACACACCAGATCAACCACAACCCTGATGCGGCCCTCAATGAAATCGAGTTTGATATCCCTGTTTTAATCCAACACACAGATTGTAGAATTCTCCTTGATTCCGTGCTGGTCAGCTATTTTTCCTCATTTCTTTAATTGACGGTACTAAATTAGCCTTTTGTTTTTCCTCTTTAGGAAATGACCAACTTAAATCCTATTTTTGACGGGGAAGCCATAGACCCAGGTATGTTACAAGGAGGCTGAGCAAGAGCGAAAAGGTTTTGAGAGGAAAGCCTTTGAGTCTTGTTAGAGCAAGAGATTTATGCTTCCAAGGCAAATAGCAACGCTTACGCATTTGTTCAAGAGAAAAGTCAAATTATCACGAGTGCTGAAACGATCAATCAAGAAGCTTCTTCCGTGCTGCGGAAAACTGAACTTCCAGAACTGAAGAAGCTTCTTGGATGAGAAGCAGAAAAAAAAATAACCAAGATAGTCCAGTTACTTTTTTGAAAAGCACTTTTGGGTCAATTCATTGGTACAAAAAGAGTGTTTGATTGTACCCCGGTCCTGTAAGATCAGGAGGATGAGACGCCCAGAGAAGTTGCTACAATAACACCTGTTCTCTTGACTAGCTTTCCCATTGAGGTCAGTTGGATCTCCTTGGCGTCCCATTTCAGAAGGTGGTTTAAAGGGAGGTTTAGTTTTTGTCTGTTTGTTGATTTTGCTTTGAGTTTGGTTGGGGTGTTCTTACTACCCTGTTACCCCCAAAATAAGACATCCCCTGATAATAAGCCCAATTGGGCTTTTGAGCGCATGGCAATAAGGCCAAGCGCTTATTTCAGGGTTCAAAAAAATGTAAGACAGGGTCTTATTTTTGGGGAAACACGGTATTGGTGAATATATTATTTATATTATCATGGGCATTTTGTGTTATATATTGTATTTTGTTGTTAGCTGCTGATAATCCTGTAGGATTATACGGGATTACAAATCAAATAAACCATCACATCCAGTGATGGGATTCGCCCAGGGTCAGATTACCTGTCGTGGGAGGCGTGGCCCATCCCCATCCGCCAGCTCCGCCACACATGCGGGAGGAACCTCCCACGATGGCCAACCTGACTCTGGGAAATCCGATTGTTAAATTACCCCCTCCCGCTCACTATCAAAGTGAATCCTGGGCGCTGCACTGCGCTGGAGAAACAGACAATGGAGTGGCTGGCACAAGGGAAGGAGGAGGAGCAGGGAGAAGAAAGAGGGAAGGTGGCCTTCACTTTCCCTCAATTCGGCCGCTTCGTTGCTCATTTCTCCATTGCAGCGCAGTGCCCGGGATACAGTTTGATAGGAGGTGGGTGGGTGTAATGTAACAACCGGTTCGCGTGAACCAGTGTAAACCGGCTGAATCCCATCATTGATCACATCCCTTCCACCCTAAAAGCGAATTTTTAAATTAATCGTTTCTTCCACAGTCACTGGCAAAGTGTATGAATACAACTCAAAATCCGGGGCGCGGAGATGGAAAGACTCCAATGCTCTTTCCAAGACGAAAGGGAAGGACTCTGTTGCACAAGTAACAACAACTCCCAAGAGTGGTGAAGGCAGTGTGTCCAAAGCAGAGACTACCACTAATGATGGTGAGAGGAATCTCAAACAGAAGCCGAGATCTCCAAAAAGTGGTGAAAAGGATCTACCCACAGCAGAGGCTACCACTACTAGTGGTGGTGAAGGGAATCTCAAACAGAAGCCGAGATCTCCAAAAAGTGGTGAAAAGGATCTACCGAAAGAAGAAGCTGGTGGTAATCAAGGAGATCTTAAGCAGACAAAACCTCCAAAGAATAACCAGACAGGTGACCTATTCCAAATGGAAGATGAAACCAGAAGATCAAATCACCTAGGACCAACAGCCTTAGACAAATTGCAGAAAGCAAATGAGGAACATCCGAGCAACCGATCACCTTCACCCACTCCCCCACGCAGGTCTCCCATCCCCTCTCCCAAAATATATCCCAAATATCAAAATCAGTCTTAAAAGCAGGTGTAATGTGTCCTGTAGGCCAGAAGACGTAACAGCTGATCTGGATGCCTCTTAATGACCAAATCAGGAAACCAACTCTATAGGAAGATTAGTAGTAGTTTTAACCGTTCAGTTGCGTCCGACTCGAGTGGTGCGGTGGCCTAGAGGTGGAGCTCGATCGTGAGTTCGATTCTAGGTAGAGGCAGATATTTCTCTCTCTGGGCACACTGAGAATATATCTGCTGTATATATAGCTCTGCATTGGCGACAGGAAGGGCATTCGGCCAGTAAACACTCAACTCCATTCAGTTGCCCAGACTCCACCCTGCAAGGGAGTATGGGGTCGTTAAAAGAGGATGTGTTGTATCCAACTCCTAGTGACTTTATAGGCAAGTGCTCTCCATGCTACCCTGCCAAGCGCAGCTTCTTTCAGTTGTTCACCTGTGATTTGATGTTATCAAGCCAGTGTGTCCTTTGCTTGCGTCTTCTTCTTGATGGCCTTCTCCAATGAATTTGCATGCATGGCACATCTAAAGTAAATCAGATGTAGTCTTATAATTTTAGCTTCTAGTGGACGTGTCTGGTTTTATACAATTTAACACCTCTGTGTTAGTTACTCTGAAGCAACGGAATTCAAGAGGGATTGGGCTTGGATCATTTGCGGCAACGTAAGGACTCTAAGCTGATGACACATTTAACTCCAACTCCCAGCTCTGCCTGCTCTTCTATGAAAATTGTCCTGTTGTCTCCAGAACCTGTCAGAACCTGTTGGATTTCACCCCTGGACTAAGGTCTAAGCAGACATTTTAGGTTTAAGGTACCCTATGCAACATGGAAAGGGCCTTTGGATGTCAAAGACATGAATAAAAACTGTTCAGCAGCCTGTGTTGACTTTAATAAGATGTCTTCCCTTTGTGAGACACTTAAAAGGTGGCAGAACTGAAATCCTGTTATTCTGGATGCCATCTTGGCTTTTTTGACACACACATACCCCGCCAGCCGAGGGTCGTGACTCCCTCTTATACGGCACTGACAAGTCCCAGAATAAATAGCTATGTGTGTGGGATAATTAGCATTTAAGGAGGTATTACACCAAGCTTTAATAGCAGTAAGAAGTAAAGTTCTTTGTGCTTGCAGTATCCCTTTTTTCCTCACAATGTGTAATTTTACCTTTGGAATTTCCTACCAAGGACAGATCCATTCCCACCCTTTTGACCTTCCAAAATTGCCTTGAGATACGGCTCTGTGCCAACTAGCCTGGAGGTGTGGCACCCTGCGCCCCATTTTTTTAGCAGAGGCACTGCGGGCTGCTATTTCCAGATCAGCCCTGTGGGCCAGATCTAAGCAACCCGTAGGCCGAATCCGGCCTGTGGGCCTTGAGTTTGAAACCCCTGCTCTAGAGCAAAAACAAAACTGCTTTAGGATTTGCTAGTATCTGCTGCACCAGGGGTGTCAAACTCAAGGCCTGTGGGCCAAATGTAGCCCACAGGGTGCTGAGATCTGGCCCGCGGGGCCACCCTGTAAACAGTGACAGCCCGGCCTGTGGTGCCTCTGTCAGCGAAAAGGGAGCCTGGGAGGGCTGTGTGCAGCCCCCCCCCAGGCTCCATTTTTGGCCGTGACGGCCTCCTGCAGCCCTCTGCCAGCGAAAACAGAGCTCATGCGTGCCCCCCATGGGTTCCGTTTTTACTGGCAGAGGGCTGCAGGAGGCAGCTGCGGCCAAAAACGAGTGACGTCAAGCTGGCCACGCCTACCCCGGGCCCCCCAAGGTCAAACACAACCATGATGCATCCCTCAATGAAATCGAGTTTGACATCCTTGTGCCAGGGGTGGGTTCTACTTACCTTTACCACCGGTTCGCAATGGGATCGCACTTGTGCGCTCGCCTTGCTTCTGCGCAGATCACTGATGACGACATCCGGAGTGGTGGGCGGAGCCTACCGCCGGTTTTGCTACCAGTTCTTCCGAACCGGGAGCAACCCACCACTGCCCTGTGCTATACTGTGCAATATTTTCAGGACAACAGGCCCAATTTCTAGAAATGTCAATTTATTAGGCTGAACCGAATCTAATGTACAGGAGTACATGTCAGAGACAATGCTCGAAGTTATTAAGCATCCATGTTTTAAACAGTCAAACTTAGAAGTAACTGATAGCTTTCTTAAGACTGGAATCCTTCCCTCTGTATAACTTGCATTCTCTCAAGATCAGAAAGAACTTTTCCAATTTAAAATAGATCACCGGGGATCGTTTGATGATCAACTCAAAACGGTTAGATTTACCGCCTGCTACCACCAATAGCCTCCCACTGGCCGGTACGCTCTCATAGAGAGGGGCTCCTCTGGGTGCCGTCAGCCAAACAATGTCGACTGGCGGCCCCCAGGGGGAGAGCCTTCTCTGTGGGGGCACCTACTATCTGGAATGAGCTCCCCCGGAGATACGGAGGATCCCGGATCTGCGCACCTTACGTCGCGCTCTCAAGACTTCTTTATTCCATCAAGCCGGCCTGGCCTAAATCTTTCCCCTTTAAAATGTAAATTTTAAATTTGTTTTTAAAATTATTGGGTGTTTTTAATTTGTCTCGGCCAAATTGTTTAATTCGGTTTTATTCTGTTTTTAAATTTTGTATTTATGTATTATATTCTGTGGCTGTTCACCGCCCTGAGTCCTTCAGGAGTAGGGCAGTATACAAATCCAATAAAAGATAAAAGATAAACATAAAGTTATTAATCACAGAGTATTCAAGCTGTAGCCAATCTCTTTTTATATATATATAGTAGCAGTTGAACAATTACACTGAAATCACAAATACACACACACACAAATACCTTTTTGGTACGGAGGAAACTTTTTAAATCAGGCAACTGTTTAAACAGACAGTGGATTTGCCAAATCCTAACCCTCAATAGAATGCACAACAATTATTTTAAGTCTCTCTTTGGGACAAAACATTAAGTACAATATAACACAAGTATGATTGATACAGGCAAAGAATTGTCAAGTGCCGTTTATCATTACAACGAAAATGTATTGTGCCCCAAAAATTCTTTTCTTAAGATGACAACACTGTCCAAGCATTTAACTCAAGTATTAATTTAAGGTAAATAAATTCTTTCAAAAGACTCATTTCCTACCTACACCAGGCGGTGTTTCCCCCCTCTCCCGCCAAATTGTATATTTGTGAAAGCGAATCGTGAAATATTTTGGAATACAGTGTATTCAAACTTGTCAACAAAATGAAACGCGGCTGTTTTGAGCATAAATCTATAACTGTTCAGATTCCTGATGTTGCTGGATAGAATCCTGACTTTGAAGAATTACTGTTCGATTGGTGCAGACTAGTCTCCTTGTATACGAACCAAGCATTTCCACCCCACAGAATCATATTCACCAAGCCAAAAATCTGCAAGAACAGAAGTCTTGGTTAGTTTGCTGTTACAACTGAATCAATGCATACGTTACACAATTTTTAAGGGGACAAACTTGATTTCATTGAGGGCCACATCAGGGTTGTGTCCAGAGGTGGGTTTCAGCAGGTTCTGACCAGTTCTGGAGAACCAGTAGCGGAAATTTTGAGTAGTTCGGAGAACCGGTAAATACCACCTCTGATGGGCCCTGCCCCCATCTAGTCTCTGCCTCCTGAGTCCCAGCTGATTGGGACGAAATGGGGATTTTGCAGTAACCTTCCCCTGAAGTGGGGAAGGAATGGAGATTTTGCAGTATCTGTTGTGGTCCGCCAGCAGCCTGCGGAACTGGCAGCGGAGTCGGACAGTGAGGAGACTGAGGAGGATAATGGGCCAGTCCTGGAGTCTAATGAAGGCCCAGATGAGGGCTCTGTGTTGGAAGCAGAGATGGGACCAGGGCCATCTGGGAACGATGCGCAGACTCCGGAGCCTCCAGAGGCGGACAGCAGAGAGGCAGAGGAACAGGAGGAGCCTGTTCCTAGTGCACGTATGAGAAGAGCTGCCAGAAGGCAAGAGCAGCTGAAGAAAAAAGGACGACTCAGGAGTAAGGCCAGAAGATGATTGGCCCCTCCCATAAGGCTTAAAAGAGCAGCAACGAGCTGTTGGGTTCTTTGTCGAAAAGCAACGTTGATTCCAGTGCTTCTTGTCAGCGTCTCTTGAACTTTGTGGGGTTTTTGCCAAGAAAAGCCTTTGGCCGGTTGCCAAAGACATCAAAGGTTGGTGATAAGGCCGAAGGACTGGTTATGAAGAATTTAGTTTTGGACTAAAGCTGAGAATGAATGAATTCTCAGCTGTTTTAATAAAATAGGCTTGTTCAGGACTGAATTGTGTTTGGTAATCACTACGTGGGCCTCGGTCACGACAGTATCCTTCCCCTGCCATGCCCACCAAGCCACGCCCACCACAAAACCGGTAGTAAAAAAATTTGAATCTCACCACTGCCACACCCCTATTAAACCATACGTGACATGCTGTACGTACCACAGACACATTCAGACTTCCCATGCTGGTAACGGAAGCAAACACACAGGAGGATCCATCAATTTTGCATGCCGGTATTTCTTCCATAATGCGGTGACCGGTCGATATTTTGATATCCACTAAAGCTTTTGCCCAGGCAGCCGTACTGACTAGCCACATAAAGACAGCACAGAGAGTGAAAACGTAATCCTGGAAGCCAACAGCATGAAATTAAATCAGTTTCGTTTATAGATCAAAGTTTCAGATTATCGAACTGAAAGAACTGGCTACGACTATGACATATACCCGTGATGGTGAACCTATGGCACGGGTGCTACAAGTGGCACATGGAGCCATATTAGTGGGCATGCGAACATTGCCGTAGCTCAGCTCCAGCACGCATGTGTGCGCCGGACAGCTGATTTTGGCGCCTTCCGGTCCCATCAGAAGTTGGGAAATAGGCTGTGTCCGGCCTCCGGTGAGGTGGGGAAGGCTGTTTTGGCCCTCCCCAGGCTCCTAGAAAGCCTTTGGAGCCTGGGGAGGGTGAAAAATGGGCCTATCACATGTTAAAAGCAGGGGGGGAGGGCGTGCATGCATGCGCACGGCACATTGAATTATGGGTGTGGTCACGCACGTGGGTGACCTCCCCGCGCTCCCCCCACTTTTGGCACATGACAGCAAAAAGGTTAGCCATCACTGGTGTAGGATCTCCTCTTGGGCAGGGGGTTGGACTAGATGACCTAGAGTTAGAGTTTAGAGTTTATTGGATTTCTATACCGCCCTTCTCCCGGGGGATTCAGGGCGGTGTACAGCCACATTGAAACACATGAATTTATAAAACTTAAAACCAATTAAAACAAATATATATAATTTGGCCCTCAATTAAAACACACATACACCCATTTAAAATTCATATTAGGCCAGTCCGGCTTGCTGAAACAGGAAGGTCTTTAGGGCACGGCGAAAAGTATGCAGGTGATGGCTAACCTTTTTGCCATCGTGTGCCAAAAGTGGGGGGAGCGCGAGGAGGTCGGCCACGTGCGTGCCCACACCCATAATTCTATGTGCCCTGCCCCTGCGCATGTGTGTGCGACCCCCCCCCTCGTTTTTGGCACGCGATGGCCTGGTGGGCCCGTTTTTTGTTCTCCCCAGGCTCCAGAGCCCTTCTAGGAGCCTGGGGAGAGTGAAAACGGCCTTCCCAAGCCCCCCCGGAGGCCGGAAATGGCCTGTTTGCCGACTTCCAGTGGGCCCAGAAGGCCCGAAAATCAGCTGGCTCACGTACCCATCGATATGGCTCCGCGTGCCATACGTTCGCCATCCCCGACCTACAAGGTCCCTTCCAACTCTGTTAATCTGTTAATGTCTTGTTTTATCATCCAACCTGAACCTTAACGACTTACGATCATTGGGAAATTGCTACCATTCCGGTAGACGTGCATATAGCCAAGGTAAAACACCAGGGCCGTCATGCAGTAGAAGAAGATGAGGACTCCAAATGTGACAAAGAACTGGGCCGAGGTGGAGAAGTTGCCCACAAGGTAGACATCTGTCCAAGTGCCGTTGCAGCGGGTGGGATCCGGTGGAGTGAAAACAACTGTGTTCAACCTGCACAAACAGAAGTGGGAGAGAGCGTCCGAGGATTATCCATATTGTCTACTTGTCTAAAAACTTTTTTTATAAAAAAATATATATATTTATTATTTACCTATAAATATATTCAATACGGTGTGACTCTCCTGGCATTTCACTTGCCATAAAAACCAAAGTGAAGACAAATAATATAGATACTACTTAAAAAGTGCTAATGTTGCACAATTATTGTTGACCATCAGATTCATTTTAATACAACGATATATAGCAGTGATGGCTAGCCTTTTTGCCGTCGCTTGCCAAAAGCGGGGGGGGGGGGAGCGCAGGTGTGTGTGTGTGTTGCGTGCGTGCCCACACCCATAATTCAATGCGCCCCACCCACCCGCACATGCTCGCACAGCTCCCCCCGCTTTTGGCATGCAATGGCATGGTGGGCCCAGTAAACCCGTTTTCCACCCTCCCCAGGCTCCATATTTATGACGTTTGCAGTGACCCGGAATCATGTGATTCCCCTTTTGCGACCTTCTGACGAGCAAAGATATAGATAAGATACATACATAGATAGATGTAGATTGATAGATAGATAGATAGATAGATGATAGATAGATATAGATACATAGATAGGTAGATATAGATAGATAGATAGATAGATAGATAGATAGATAGATAGATAGATAGATAGATGTAGATAGATGTAGATAGATAGACAGAAATAGATAGATAGATGTAGATAGATAGATAGATAGATGATAGATAGATATAGATACATAGATAGGTAGATGTAGATAGATAGATAGATAGATAGATAGATAGATAGATAGATATAGATGTAGATATAGATAGATAGATAGATAGATAGATAGATAGATGTAGATAGATGTAGATAGATAGATAGACAGAAATAGATAGATAGATGTAGATAGATAGATAGATAGATGTAGATAGATAGATAGATAGATAGATAGATAGATAGATAGATAGATAGAGATAGATACATAGATAGGTAGAGATAGATAGATAGATAGATTAGATAGATAGATAGATAGATAGATGTAGATAGATACATAGATAGATACATGATAGGTAGATGTAAATAGATAGATAGATATAGATAGATAGATGTAGATAGATACATAGATAGACAGAAATAGATAGATAGATAGATGTAGATAGATACATAGATAGATGGATAGATGGATAGATAGATACATAGATAGATGTAGATAGATAGACAGATACATAGACAGACAGACAGACAGAGACAGACAGAGAGATATATAGATACAAAAAATAAAATAAAATCAGATTCTCAGAAATGTCTGTGGTAGAGAAGGCTAAAAAAACGCACTGTTTTAGGACAAGCCACAATGGAAAAACCTATTAGCAATCTATATCCTGAGGGGATCCACTCATGAGAAATTTTCCAGGAACTCACCTGAAAGGATAACTAAAAGAGGCTGTTATTGTTTTATTCACCACGCCGTGACAGGAAACCAGAAGTGTGGTGACACCTTTGTATCCTCCACAAGAAGCGAACGCAAACACCGCAAAGAGCTGTTGAAAAAAAACAAAAAAACCCCACACATTTTGATTCTAGCATTTAATTCGCAAAGGCAAGAAGAGAAAGAGCTGAAAAGAATGACCCGCTTATCAAAATCACGGCTTCCTTTTTTTTTAATTCAAAAGCTCAAGAAATGAAATTAAAAGTCAGGTGGGGTTAAAAAAAAAAAAAAGCCTCAAGCAAGAAATTCTCGGGCCCAACAAGCACGAATTGGGGTGCATGAACAAGAAATCTTTAACTCTAAAGTTAAAAAAAAAACCAGCCGAAGACTATGAGGTAAGATATTACAAGTAGCCCTAGAATTGAGGTAGCCCTCAAACTGTTATGTTTGTTTAATGACCGTTCAAAGTTACAACGGCACTGGAAAAAGTGATTTGTGACCGTTTTTCACACTTACGACCGTTGGTGACGTGATTTACATTTGGATGCTTGGCAACTGACTCATATTTATGACGGTTGCAGTGTCCCAGGGTCACGAGATCCCCTTTTGCGACCTTCTGACAAGACAATGGGGAAGCCAGATTCATTTAACAGCCATGTTACTAACTGAACAACTGAAGTGATT
The DNA here is from genome assembly GCF_059756535.1 of Pantherophis guttatus. Taxonomy (NCBI): domain Eukaryota; kingdom Metazoa; phylum Chordata; class Lepidosauria; order Squamata; family Colubridae; genus Pantherophis; species Pantherophis guttatus. The sequence continues at coordinate 86,700,790 of NC_142069.1, forward strand.
CACTTAACAACCGTGGCAAGAAAGGTCATAAAATGGGTTAAAACTCACTTAACAAATGTCTCACTTAGCAACATAAATTTTGGGCTCAATTGTGGTCGAAGACTACCTGTTATAGGGACTAGATTCCCATAATTTATTACACAATAATTCCTTTTGCTGGGCTTTGATTTAACATCTTATGTAAACCTAGACACCACGGTCTATGGTTCAGGTGGTGGTATCAAGCCAGCCAGTTGTACTTTGCCCAATAAACCATGGTTAAAACACAGTTATGCAAAATGACTGAAGCTAATGAGTGTTAATGGATTAAAATGTGATGTAAACTGAGCCCCAATTGGTTAAAAATGCCCTTTAGGGTCTAAAAATCAGGAACAAGAAGAGTGCCCAAGTTCATTTTTTGCAAGACGTCAAATATTTTGCTGGAGTTTTAATTATTAACCTGGATTTTGCAGATGATTGGACTCAGTTTTCATATCAAATGACTTCGCACATTAGCCATTTGCCTAGAATGAAAATTACAACATTTGGCCTGTGCTAAATTTATATAACAGGGATGCTGTGGCTCAGTGGCTAAGACACTGAGCTTGTCGATCAAAAGGACTAGAACTTATGGGTATCTGATTTCTAGCCCAACACCCAAACTACCACATTACACTGGCTCTAGGCTTTAGCGGGAAGAATTGTTGTTGATTTTGCGTGTCAAGTGCAAGGATGAGGACCATATGTTAAGTTGCAGTTCAAAAAGGTTGCATTGTACAGGCCTATACACAAGAAAATTCAGTACTAAATTGGCACCAGAGATGGGTCAATGGAATTCAAGAAGGTTGGGCTTAGAACCATTTGTGGCAACATAATGACTCTAAGCTGATGACACACTTAACTCTGCCTGCTCTTCTCTTATATGTTATGAATACAACCAGGCACAATATTGGTTAAAAAACAGTGTGTGGAGTGTGTGTGTCTGTGTGGATAGCTAGATAGATATAGATAGATATAGGAGACGCGGTGGTTCAGTGGCTAAGACGCTGAGCTTGTCGATCAGAAAGATCGGCAGTTCAGCGGTTTGAATCCCAAATGCCGCGTAATGGGGTGAGCTCCCGTTACTTGTCCCAGCTTCTGCCAACCTAGCAGTTTGTAAGCACGTAAAAAATGCAAGTAGAAAAACAGGGACCACCTTTGGTGGGAAGGTAACAGCGTTCCGTGCGCCTTTGGCATTGAGTCATGCCGGCCACATGACCACCGAGACATCTTCGGACAGCGCTGGCTCTTCGGCTTTGAAACAGAGATGAGCACCGCCCCCTAGAGTCGGGAACGACTAGCACATATGTGCAAGGGGAACCTTTACCCTTTACCTTTAAATTTATACAACAGACTATGCTAGATTGTGCTTCTGTGAGGCTCTGACTCAAACTGATGCAAGTACCAAGCTGTGGCCTACACAAACCATTATTTATGGTTTATCAGGGCCTGCGACACACCACAGCCTATCGTGATGCAGGATCCCAGCTTATAGGGCAGTCAAATAAGAACTCAGCATGTACACACCACACGAGTAACCTGGCTTTTTTGTCAGAAATATTTGCCAGCCATAAAATAGGAAAAGGTTGGGCAGTGTGATGCCGCAACTTTAACACAACGTATGCTGAACCATGTTCTAAGCTTTCAGCTTTTACAAATACCAAGAAACTCCTACACAAGGGTTTAAGGGTTAGATTAGGAGGGGTTCCACACTGGAGGTAGCTACTAGGTTGACAGTAAACCTACTTCTCCCCCGCTTTGCTCCCTGCTCTTTCATCTTTTATTATCCTATCGTTTTATTCTCAATTCTTTTTCGTTGTTCATTTCTATTGTTCTATTTCTTTTGCGGCTGTTATGTTTACGCTTGTCTCCCTTTCTCCGTTGTTGTAAACTGCCGGGAGTAGCTCAACAGCAAGAGAAATTTAACATATAAATAAATATAGGGGGAATTTTTTCCTACCATTTAACATTTTGAACCAAGAGCCATGCCTATTCACACAGATCTGTAATCTCTTGTGGGCTGCCATTGGTCAGAAATGGTGTAGGATCTCCTGTTTGGGTTGGACTAGATGATCTACCAGGTCCCTTCCAACCCTGTAATCTGATTACAAAGAGAACCCCACTTGGAAGAGAATAAATATGTTAAAGGGGATTTTATAGACCAGACAGAAAAGGAAAAAAAAAACAAGTTAGTTGCACCAGGGCCTAGCAAAAGAAAGCTGTTGCAACAGAGGAGAAACTACTAACTATAGCATTTCTGGAGCAGAGAAAGAAAAAAAAAATACAGGCCTCAACAGCCTTTTCGGCCTAGAAAACATTTGGTATCCTATTCTACTAAAGCTTTGCAAGAGAGAGAGAATCTCCATTTATTTCTACCACCATTTTACTCCCCATTAAAACTGAATTAATCCGATTTCCTTGAATTTATCCAAAGGAGGAAAGTCTGCAAGACCTTAAAATTACAATTGCTCGCTTTTGAGGTTCAGGACATCTTGCAAACACGCAGCTTTGGGGTGCATATTCACATACACGCATAGAGAGTTTGCAGAAGACCTCCTCAAGGGAAGCCATGCATGAACCTCCTTCTCAGACCGACTCACCCACTCAAGAAGTTTGATGAAACCTAGAGGCTCTTTGAGGGGACTCAAGTCCAGGTGAAAATCACTCATGTTCTGCAAGAGGAGGAGGAGGAGGAAGAAGAAGAAGAGGGATTAGAGACCCAACCAGGAGCACGGAAGAGATGGAGGGATTCAAGAAGATGGAACTTCCAACTCAGCCTTGTCTCCAAGGTCTCTCTGTTCCTTGGAGCAGAAGGTGGACCTCTTTGATCCTATAGAACCTGCCGCCTTGGGCTCCGCCCACATCCCTCAGCCAATAGGACACACTCTCCTCCTTCCCCCAACTGTTATCTCACAATGGCCTGGAAGGAGGTCAGTGGGACAGAGTTGGAAGGGATCTTGGAGGTCATCTAGTCCACCACCCCACCCAAAGCAGTTGCTCCTGCTTTAATCCTCTGTGCAACCATTAAAGGTGAAGAAGAATCAGTGTCGAAAAACTAGCCATCTTTAATCTCGGCTAATTATGTAGGTTTAAGTATGAGCCAGCAGTATGCTGCAGTTGCCAACAAACTCTGAAAAGACTTACTTTCAATATCTTAATAAGGATAATTATTAGGAATAATTCTTCATATTATTATGAGGAAATTTATATGGCAAAGGAAAAAAGTAAGAATAAGTTTAAGAATGTTGCAACAAGACACGAAACTATAAGGGGAATTTGGTTTACCAAACTGGGAATTATACTATCAAGCAGCAGCATTGACATGGTTGAAAGAATGGATTGAATTAAGAAATACAAGGTTGTTAACACTGGAAGGGCATGATTTACAACTGGGATGGCATGCCTTTTGATGGCATGGTAGAAGTAAGATACATACATACTTTCATAGACATTATATAAGAAATGCATTGTTACTGATACGGGAGAAGGTTAGAGATAAATTTTATGTGAAAATACCTTTAATTGCAAGTGTTAATCTATTCATTTCTGCACATTCTAATATTTTCTTAATCATATTTTCATCTGTAGGGAATCTCTTCACCCTTCCAATTTTGTGCAAATACAATTCTGGCTGCAGTTATTACATGAATAATCAAATATACATTTTCTTTACTAAGTTTCTGGTAGAATCCCCAACAGGAATATCTCAGGTTTTAGATTGATATGCTATTGCATCATCTTCTCCAACCACATATGAATTCTTGCCCGATATTTTTTTGCTTCTACACATGTCCACCTCATATGATAATATGACCCCGGTATCTGGTGACACAAGTTTAAAGTGACCAAGGCTGGATACCCCTGCTCTATACCAAACTGACTCTATTACTCTAATTATTATTGGGGGTTTTCCCCTCTAATTTTCTTTTTATGTCACAATTATGTGATGGTGGTTTATAGTCTTTAAGAACTACCGCTGTGGTGGAATGTAGTCTGGATTCCCAGAGGGGAGAGGCTGCATTTCAGAGCAGGCAGGGACAGCAGGTTAGATCAGTGATGGCTAACCTTTTTTTCTTTGGGTGCCAAAAGCCCACACCCACAATGCAATGTCCCTCCCCCGCCCAGTGCCCCCCGCGAATGCGCGCACGACCCCCCCCGCTGCCTCTCCCCCCCCGTACATGTGCACACGACCCACTGCGCCCCGTTTTGGGCCTAGGAGGCCTCCCTGAAGGCTGGAAACGGCCCGTTTCTGGACTTCCGGTACTTCTGGTAGGCCCGTTTTTCGTCTTCTCCAGGCTCCGGAAGCTTTCCTGGAGCTTCCGGGAGGGTGGAAATGGCCCGTTTTTGGACTTCCGGGTGGCCTGTTTTTCGCCCTCCCAGGGCGAGCCCTGTACTTACCTGGCATCTGGGAGGGGAGGGAAAATCAGCTGGCCAGCAAGAGGCGCCCGCGCATGCGCTATAGAGCTGACCTGAGGCAACGGCTCGCATGCCAGCAGAGATGGCTCCACCTGCCACCTCTGTCACGTGTGTCATAGGTTCGCCATCACGGGTTTAGATAGTTGTGTGGGAGAAAGAAGGTAAAGACAGAGCCACCCCAGTAGTTCCCAGGGTGTAGATATTTTGTGATGTAAGAAATCTGCTTTAGTTTGGCAGGATTTTTGTCTGTAGATGAGGAACGATAAAGGAAAATGGCCGTTTAATGAACGATTTGTACGAAAGGGGTGTCTTCTTGACCATCTTATTTTGAAGTTTACTAAACAGTAGCCAAAAGTCTTTTTTTAAATACACGAACAACGTAATCGCCAATGGCTTTGTTCAGAAGTCTTGTTAAGCTTATTGGGAATCAAAATAATTATATGTTGGGAGAAATGTAATTAAATTATTGGCCTGTGGATGCATTTGGTTGTTAAAATCTGTCCTTTGCAGCACACAGTTCAAAACAACGTCCAAAGGAAATGGATTACCGAATGTTATCTAAATCTTTTCAAAAAATATTTTTTTAAAAATACATTAAATCCGTTAATTTGCTTACCTTGTGGCTGTACTATTTTTCCCAGATGCCAAATTAAAGAATAATTTGGTAGCAATATTGCATATAAAAACCAAGCATCCCATTCAATCCTGGAAAAAAAAAATCCCAATTCATCACACAGAGGGTCAGTTATAATAATCCAATTGCTGTAGCCTGCTGAAATAATTGGGTTTCCCCCCCACCACCAACTTATATTGTTTTAGTATATAATTAGTATAATTATGTGGGGTATAATTGGTTCTATAAATGTCCTGGGAGGAAAGATTTAGCACACTGATTTTTGTGTGGCCTATATATAGAATTGGGACCGGTTCATTTCAAATGACTCGACTTACTCATAGGCAGGAAAGGAACACCAGCTGATTTGGTTAAGTGGGGAGGGAAACCACCAAATAATTAAAAATTACGAAGGCAAATATAAGCATCCCAGGATAATGTTGCAGGATCCAACCTGGGTCACTCATTGGGACCAGAGGTTTACTCTTCCGAGCTTTCAGATTCGTCCTGGAGTCTAACTTCTCTCTTGCCAAAATGTGTGCTTTGGCCTATTTTGTGCGTGGTATTTATATGGTGCCTGGTTGTCCGTGGCTTTTTAGTTGTCGATTTGGGGTGTTGATGGCCAGCTATTAAGTCGCCGGCTGTTGTTTCCTTGTTCTGCCAAGCTTTCGCTTCCAAAGTACTTGATAAGCTGGTTGTAAATCAGCACTCCTGTTGACTCGCGAGGGCCCATTTCCCAGGCTTCAATCATTTCCCTGGCTGTTTTTGTCCCTGCTCGTCCGGGCTCCCGAGCTCTGTTTTAGGCTACGACGGCCTCCTGCAACCCTCTGCCAGCGAAAACGGAATTTGGGAGGGCTGCCCTCCCGAGCTCCATTTTTGCTGACAGAAGCACTGTGGGCCGGTCCTTTGCTGTTTCCTCTAACTAAGCTTCTGTGCAGTTCGGAGAACCCCCAAATCCCACTCCTGGCTGGCCCCGCCCTCCCTCCCCTCCCCGGAGTCCCCGCATGGTCCATTTTGGATGCAAGTAAGTGCAGGGCACACGCAGAGATCCGGAGAGGGTGAAAAACGGGCCTACCAGAAGTTCAGGAAGGCCAGAAACAGGCCCGTTTCCAGCCTCCAGAGCCTGGGGAGGCCGTTTTCGCCCTCCCGGAGGCTTGAGGAAAACCTCCAGAGCCTGGGGACAGCAAAAACACCCCTTCTCTGCCTTGGTGCAGGAAGCCGACTAGGCCACGCCCACCCAGCAACCGGGCAGAGAACCCCTTGCTAAAATTTTTGAAGCCCACCCCTGGTTATGACCATTTTCTCCACTTACGACAGTTGCAGCATCCCTATGGTCACATGATCAAAATTCAGACGTTTGGCAATCGACTCATATTTATGACGGTTGCACTATCCCGGGGGTCATGGGATTCCCTTCTACTGACGAGCAAAGACCACGAGGAAACCAGATTCACTTAACCGCCGTGTCATTAATTTAAGAACCGAAGGGATTCGCTTAACAACGGTGGCAGGAAGGATTGTAAAACGGGGCAAAACTCACTTTAACAAATGGTTTTATTTAGCAACAAAAATGTTGGGTCCTATTGTCATCGTAAGTCGAGGAATACCTGTATTGTATAGTGACCTTGTGCTGAAAACAAGTGCTCTGCATTTCCAGAAGCTGCTCAGTTTCACATTAATTTGATACTCGGAGCTTAATAATATTAATAATAATAATAATAGCTTAATATTAATAATAATAAGCTTAATAATATTAAGAGAAATTCCTGGAAATTCTTCCCCCCAACAAATAGAAAGCTGACTTAAACAGAGGTCAAAGGACAAAACAGTTATTTCCTGCAAAATATTTATTTTTTTTTAATTCTGGGCCTTCACACCCCTACAACTAAGTATATTTCATTTAATTTAAACAGATACACACACACACAATAATATAAATTCCAAATATATGTGAAGAAAATTCATTGTGTTTCCAAAGCTGCATACAGAAATGTTCAGTTTTGAGAGTAAGGGGTGGTCCTTGATTTACAACCATTCGTTTAGTGACCCAAGTTACAAGGACACTGGGGAAAAAAACTTACGACAGCTGACAATTATTAACCATTACGGCATCATCATCGTTACGGGATTAAAATTCGGATGCTTGGCAACGGTCTCATATTTATGACGGCTGCGGGGCCCTGGGGTCATGTGATCGGGTTTTGTGACGTTCGGAGAGCAAAGTCAACGGGAAAGCTAGGTTGACTTAACAACCATGTTACTAACTTAAATGCAGTGACTCGCTTAACAACCGTGCCAAGAAAGGTCATAAAATGGGGCAAAACCCACTTAAGAACTGTCTTGCTTATCAACAAAAATTTGGAGCTCAGTTGTGGTCATAAGTCGAGGACTTCCTGTATGGAGTACATATGGAGGATGATTGGGGGATGCGAAAAGGGGCACGGCGATGAAGGCGTTTATCGGACAGTGTGAAATGTCCAGCTTTTTTGGCTGGGTTTTTGTGGATGTGTATGATCCATACAGCTAGTAATAACTGCATGTTATGCTTCAAAAAATGGTAAAAAGAGAAGAGCCATTGACTATGCAATATTCTGAGTTGGTAGGGGGGGAAATGGTGATAGATAAGATAGATAGATAGATAGATAGATAGATAGATAGATAGATAGATAGATAGATAATGGGTGGATGGATGGACATATGATTGGTTAGATGTATGGACAGAGGATAGATAGAGGGATGGACGGACATATGATTGGTTAGATGTATGGACAGAGGGTAGATAGAGGGATGGACAGACAAGATAGCTAGATAGAATGGCTGGATGGCTGGATGGACATATGATTGGTTAAATGGATGGACAGAGGGTAGATAGAGGGATGGACGGACGGACAGACAGGAGATAGATCGATAGATGATAGATAGATGACAGATGATAGACAGAGATAGGATAGAAAGATAGATAGATAGATAGGATGGATGGATGGATGGATGGATGGATGGTAAGTAGGTAGGTCGGTATGTAGCTAGCTAACTAGCTAGATAATGGATGTATGGACAGATGATTGGTTAGATGTATGGACAGAAGGTAGATGGAGGGATGGACGGACAGGGTAGATATAGATAGATAGATAGATAGATAGATAGATAGATAGATAGATAGATAGATAATGGATGGATATATGATAGAGGGACAGACGGACAGACAGAAGATAGATAATGGATGGACGGACGGACATATGATTGGTTAGATGGATGGACAGGGTAGATAGAGGGATGGATGGACAGACAGAAGATAGATAGATGATAGATGATAAGACAGATAGGATAGAAAGATAGATAGATAGATGATAGAGACAGACAGACAGACAGATGCATGGATGGAGATAAGAGATACGCAGGCCAGCAAATGACAACGGCACTGAATAAAAAGTGACATGCTCGTTTTCCACATTGACAACCATTGCAGCATCTCCGTAGTCCCGTAATCAAAATTCAGATGCCTAGCAACCGACTCCTATTTATGACGGTTGCAGTGTCCCGGGCGGGGTGGGTGGGGTGTCACATGATCTCCTCCTGCGACCGTCTGACAAGCAAAGTCAATGGGGAAGCCAGAGTCCCTTAAACAACCCTGCTACTAAGGTTAACCCCTGCAGTGACTCACTTAACAACGGTGGCAAGAAAGGTTGTAAAATGGGGGCAAAGCTCACGTCGCAGCTGTCTCACTTAGCAACAGAAATGTTGGCTTCGTAAGCGGAGGACTACCTGTGTGTTTATTTAAGTTATGTTCATTTTCTGGGCCTGAAACTCACTGCTAAGAAAATGAACCAAGTACCAATATACACCCATCCTCATCTTAAGCACACACAATATCCAAAACCTTATCGAACGAAAATAAAATGATTAAAATGGGGCATAACTGCCCGGATCAAATCTGGCAATTGAATGTATTTCAGAGCAGAACATTAAAATATGGCTTTCCAAACAGATTTAAAAGCACATTCTCTTTGCTTTCATTTACTGTATGTTGTTTAAGAGATTTACTGAACTGGTGTTCAGATAATTGTTTAAGCTTAATATAAATTCCAGATATTCAGTGCTTTAAAAAAAAAGAAAGAAAAAAGAATAGCCCTCTCATTTTTTTTTTTAGGGCTACCTCAAAAGACCGGTTAAGTCCTTTTTCCAATAACCATCCCTGGCCATTCAACCTGAGAATTTAATACCTCGCGCCTTATTATTAAGAAAATCTGTTCTTCGACTCAGCGATTCAGAGCATCTGTAGAAAATTATTCAAGTGCAGTCATGAAAAAAAAAAAAAAACCTCATTCATTGCATTTAAAGTTGTTGTTTTTTTAAATGCTTAAACCTCTGCCTAATGTTCTCTCTTTTTTTTTAGGGAAAGCTAGCAATATAAAAACAGTTTGGCTAGAACAATGTTTTATTAGAATTATTTAACAAAAAAGAAATATTTAAGACATCTATACAATTTAACATCCAGTCTGACAAAGAAAAAAATTAAAGAGAGAGAGCAAAACCAAAATACAAAATACAAAAAAAAAAAAAAAAAAAAAGTGCACTATTTCAATCCAGTATTTTCGTTTTGTCGTTTGTATGGGGGAAAAAAATAAAATTGGAATTAATATAACCGTTTGCACACCTGTCCCTAACAGTATTTAACACATCTGTGTCTGGGAGGTTGGAAGGTGATTTCTTAGCTTTACGGTTGAATTTCAACCGGATTTTACATCGAATTCAAGTGTGCGTTCCCTGTTTGGAGAGAGAGAGAGAGAGAGAGAGAGAGACAAACTTGGCTATATATATATATATATATATATATATATATATATATATATATATATATATATATATATATATATATATATATCAACAATAAATGACTCGTTATTTGGCATTCCGTGAATATTTATCTCCTCCTCTTAAAACAAAAGTTTTGCATTTATAGAAGTCACGTTATCAGACCTTTTCAGTGGATACACAAATTCGGTGGATACACACACACAAAAAATCTGGCTTTTAATGGCAGAACAATCCGAGACTGGGTCCGTCCCCCCGTCCCCCCCCCCCCCGGAATTGTGAGCGAGCTATCCTGATTAAAACTTCCAAAACAGGACAAGTTTTCACGATAAAATTTAAGGCCATGTTTTATTTGCTGATCGATGGACAAAAAAAAAAAAAAAAAAGGCAGTGAGTTTTCTTCCCCACCCACCCCCGGTTATTTCCTTGAAAGTCTGTGCTCGTAAAAATCACGAAAAAAGTTGGAAAGACGGAATTATTGAAACTTTTAAATATATTTTACACAATCTCCGTTTTGTACAAAAATACAAGTTAATTATAAACATAAAGCGATGATACTATTCGGTAAATCTTTTTGCGATATGCTACTATATATATATATCTATATATATATATATCTATATATATATTCATTTATTTATTTATAAAACATCTCATCACTGTTCTCATTGAGATCCGGACTGGATGGAATCCCGACTAGCAAAAGGGCTCTAGAATTAACACGGATCAGGTTTTTCGGCTCTAAATATTTCAATTTTAGACTGGCCAAAAATTAAAGAGGAAAAACATAATAGGGCACTGATGTCCATAAACCAACAAATAATTCGGCTAGGATGTGGCAAACACAAACACACAGATCTCTACAAGAAACCAATATCAGTACATAATTGTTGCACATATACCAACATGGAATGAAACTTTAGTGAGACGCCGTGGAAAGTTCATTTGTCTTCAACTTGGCATTTTCTCTGATTTCGTCGAACGAGTACATCTTCGTTACTACGCCGTTTTTAAACACCGTGTGAAGGAGGTCCTGCAAATGAATGCAAACCATTTGTTATGGCTTTAGTAAAAAAATAATACAGCCATCTACCAAAAAATTTAAGTGACTTAAAAAATTAAACTCAAGTTTTTTTAAAAAATTTTATATCAAATTTATATACCGCCCTTCTCCCTGAGGACTCAGGGCGGTGTACAGCCAAATAAAAACATAAACTACAAACATTAAAATACTATTAAAAAGATATATATAAATTTGGCCCCCTAATTAAAAAACAGTGACAAACCAGTTAAAAACATTTAAAAGTGTTAAGCCAGCCCGGCTTGCTGAAAAAAGAAAGTTTTAAGGGCACGGCGGAAGGCACCGAGGTCTTGGATTCTCTTTATCTCTGGGGGCAGTTGGTTCCAGATGATGGGTGCCCCCACAGAGAAGGCCCTCCTCCTGGGGGTCACCAGCCTACATTGTTTGTTCATTGAGGGTCGCATCAGGGTTTTGTTTGACCTCGGGGGGGGAGGTAGGCGTGGCCAGCTTGACGTCACTTGTGTCGGGGGTGCCTGTGGCAGCCCGAGTGTCTGCCAGCGAAAATGGGCTCCCAAGCTCTGTTTTTGGCTGCGATGGTCTCCTGCAACTCTCTGCCAGCAAAAACAGAGCTCTGGAGGGCCGCATTGCGGCCCTCCCAAGTTCCGTTTTTGCTGGCAGAGGCACTGCGGGCCGGTCGTTCGCCGTTTCCAGGGCAGCACCGTGGGCCACATCTAAGCACCCCGCAGGCCGGATCCAGCCCCCGGGCCTTGAGTGTGACACCCCTGTTTTAGAGGGCTATTGAAAACACTTGGAGGTTTATCTGTGTCCTCAGGGTCACCCGAGTAGTGCTCCTCATTCCTGTAGTCTGCAATTTGTTTTCTCTGGAAATTCATTCCTACTCCCACACCATTCCAAGGGTGTTCATCCCAAATTGAAGAGCTAAAAGTTGGTAGAGTTGCCTCCCAAAAAAGCACCTTTGGGAAAACCATGACCTGGATGACTGAGAATCTCTACAGACTTTCCATTGATTTGTATTTTAGAATTATTATTATTATTATTATTATTATTATTATTATTATTATTATTATTATTATTATTATTAGTTAATCTTTAGTGAGATTCACAGCCTTTGAGGCTGGTTAATAGCTCAGCAGCTCAAGTCCTAACCAAGGACCTAGGAACTGTTAAGGTATCGTCGGAGGATGTAAGCTGTTCCGAGTAAGGTGGTTTTTTGTAGAGTCAAAATGTTCAAGTCCGGTAAATTTAGAATTTCTAAATAGCGGGGTAGCCCTTTGGGTATTGCTCCAAGGGCTCCAATTACAATCAGGACAACACACGATTTCTTTTTCCACAGTCGCTCAACTTCAATTTGCAAGTCCCGGTACTTTGTGATTTTTTCTTGCTGCTTATCTTCAATCCGTGCATCACCAGGTATTGCAATGTCAATGAACCATACTTTTTTCTTTTCAACTATTGTTATGTCAGGTGTGTTGTGGACCAAGTGCCTGTTATTATTATTATTATTATTATTATCTTTTATTCATTAAACATTAAACTTTCACACTGCTGTTTCTGTGACCATTTTAATTTCTTGTTCGGCATTCCAATCATATTATTATTATACTTTATTCATTAAACATGAAACTGAAGCCAACTGAACATTTAAAAATGTGTCATTTGGAACATAACACAGCAGATATCACAGTTTTCAAGGGCCAAAGTGTACAGTTTGTTGGTATTGCTGTACCAGGAGATGCCAGAGTCGAAGAAAAAGAACTGGAAAGAAAATCACACAATATCGCAACCTGGCCATCGAAACTACACGGCTATGGATGAAACATGTAACAGTGATACCCATTGTCATTGGGGCACTTGGTACCATGTCCAAGAATTTTATAAGATACATCAGCAAATTGCAGCTTCCTGCAATAACACCAGCGGAACTGCAAAAAAACTGCTACTTGGAACATCGTACATCTTAAGAAGGTACTTGGTTGATACCTAGGACGCTGGCAGCAACCCGTATCAACCATTAGCACCAATAAAATGTATTTGTGACACATTATTTATTATTATTATTATTATTTACTTTATTCATTAAACATGAAACTCAGTCAACTGAACATTCAAAAATGCATCACAAATACCATTGACTGGTGCTAATGGTTGATACGGGTTGCTGCCAGTGTCTTAGGTATCAACCAAGTACCTTCTTAAGATGTACGATGTTCCAAGTAGCGCAGTTTTTTGAAGTTCTGCTGGTGTTATTGCAGGAAGCTGTAATTTGCTGATGCATCTTATAAAATTCTTGGACATGGTACCAAGTGCCCCGATGACAATGGGTATCATTGTTACCTGTTTCATCCATAGCCGTGTAGTTTTGATGGCCAGGTTGCAATATTTCATGATTTTTTTCCAGTTCTTTTTCTTCGACTCTGGCATCTCCTGGTACCGCGATGTCAATAAATTGTACATTTCAGTTTTCAAGAACTGTGATATCTGGCGTGTTGTGTTCCAAGTGACGATCTGCCTGTATTCGAAAGTCCCACAAGATCTTCACCTTCTCATTTTCTATAACTTTTTCCACTTTATGTTCCCATGACTTTTTGGATACAGGCAAGTCGTATTTTTTACATAATGACCAGTGGATTAATTTAGCAACTCGGTCGTGTCTAGCTTTGTAATCAGTTTGTGCAATTTTGCTGCATTCACATATTAAATGTGAAACAGTTTCGACTTTGTTGTTGCAAAGTCGGCAGTTTGGATTGTCAGTGGATTTTTGTATCTTTGCTTTCATGGCATTAGTTTGTAGTGCTTGTTCTTGAGCAGCGAGTATTAAACCTTCCGTTTCTTTCTTGATGGTTCCCATCTTAAGCCATGCCCATGTCAAGTTGTCAGCATCATATTATTATTACTATTATTGTTATTATTGCTGTTATTATAATTATAATAAACTTTTATTCATTAAACATGAAACTCAGTCAACTGAATATTTAAAAATGTATCACAAATATTATTGACTGGCGCTGATGGTTGATACGGGTTGCTGCCAGCATCCTAGGTATCAACCAAGTTTCTTCTTAAAACGTACGATGTTCTGAGTAGCACAGTCTTTTGCAGTTCCGCTGGTGTTACAGCAGGAAGCTGCAATTTCTTGATGTATTGATGATGATGATGCTTATAATTTTTAGTTATTTATTAAATTTTGCTGCCGCTCATCTCCGCTACAAGGTGACTGTCAGCACTTCAAGCTGCATTTACTCTAGTGCTGACATAAGAAGAAGCGGAGGCGTCTGGAAAGGGACGTTTGACTTTTCACCTACTTATTTTCCCTGGAGATAATATCCCCTAGGAGATGGGATGGGAGGGGGGAAATTCCTTTGAGCTGGAGCAGTAGATTAGGGGTAGAGTGACTTGGAAGATGGCCAATGAGTGCAGGGGAGTGGGGAACGGAAAGGGAGGGTTTTGGGTCTGGAAGTCAGTGTTGGCTGCAATGGAGTCGGAGTTAGAATGTCGTGCTTAATAAATGGGAGTTTTCATTAAAGACTTTGTTTGAAATACAATTTATTTGAGACGACCTCGAAGCCTGACAGCTTACCAATTATTGGAGAACGCAAACCTGTTTGTGTTTCTGCTCTAAAACCCCCATCACAAGGCAATTCATCCCCATTCCCTTGAGCCCACAAAGGAAAGTGAAGCATTTACGTTACCTGTCCATATTCTTCTAGATCCCCTTTGCCTTCTTCTAGCGTGACGAAATCTCCGTTCGGCGTTCTGTGTAAGGACAACCTTCCTTTCTTTGACCGTTTATTGGGATCGGCAACGGGATCTTTGAAGACATTCACCTGGAAGTCAAAGTTAAAAGGAATTCAAATACCCACGCTGATTTCGGTGAATCCCCCCCTTTTCCCCCCCTCTCAAGTAAAGATTACATTTAGAGAACATACCCCGAGGCCATTAGTAACCACGTAACTGCATTTGAATGAGCAGTTCAAGAGATCTCTGGTTAATTTCTGCAGAAGGGCTCCACCCGAGCCGAAGGAGATGTTTTCAATGCTCCATTTCTGCTTTTTCATGCCCTCCACAATCTGGAAAACGATAGAAAACGCTTTTAAGCATCGCGCCAGCCAAGGTAACAGATTTTAAATTAAGCCTATGCCTCATAATCTACAGGCAGTGACTTGACTTTTTCAAAACGTTGGGTTACAAAAACGAAGGCTGTTTCTGCTACGTTATGTTGCTTCACAAAAATTGCATAAGACCGTTTTTGGATTTTTTTTTTGGAAGTTACATTTCTCCACAAAATGAAAAAAAAAAAAAAAATTGACAGAATCCTGTCTGGATCCTTGTTAAGAAATATTCTGGAATAGCTAGAGAATCTACTGTTAACAGTCTTCCAACCCATATGATACATTTAATATATATATATATATATATATATATATATATATATATATATATATATATATATATATATATATATATATATATATATTGGAAGTTCTGAGCACCTCTGGAATTTTAAGAAGAGTTCTGGACCTCCCTACAAATAGTCAGAAAACAAGTCCTTGAAATGTGTGTCAGTCCTCTCAGGCAGGAAACTTGAGAAGATGAATTAACGCTACATTGTTAGGCTATCTTAGTAGACTCTTGTAACAGAGTTGGAAGGGACCTTGGAGGTCTTCTAGTCCAACCCCGCTTAGGCAGGAAACCCTACACCACTTCAGACAAATGGCTATCCAACATCTTCTTAAAAACTTCCAGTGTTGGATCATTTACAACTTCTAGGGGCAAGTTGTTCCACTGATTAACTGTTCCAACTGTCAGGAAATTTCTCCTTAGTTCTAAGTTGCTTCTCTCCTTGATTAGTTTCCACCCGTTGCTTCTTGTCCTGCCCTGAGGTGCTTTGGAGAATAGCTTTGACTCCCTCTTCTTTGTGGCAAGGTAAATGTTGCTTTTCTGGTTTTGCCTTTTACTGTCCCCTGGTTAAACATGGGGGGGGGGGAACCAGTTTTTTAACTGGAGGAAAAAAATCCTCAGAGGGCCAGGTAGAATTCATAATAAAAGAAAACAGCGTGGCTGAAAGTTTTGTTGGTGTCCCAGGTTTAAGAAGAAAAAAATCTGCTTAAAATAAATTGGGGGGGGACGGGACGACGACGACCCTGTATTGATCCTGAGTGGGTAGCCCCAATGGAGACATCCAGTGGTGTAATCTACTCTTGGTTGTTATTCAACCTGGAGAGGTCACGTTTGCGCAAGACAATCCTTTCCATCCAGCTATCTTCTTACACATATAATCCAAACCACCAGAAACGATTTTAGTTTCGTTTACTTTATTGTCATTGCACCTCGTACCACGAAATTAAATGCCATCTTCAGTGTACATCATACATAAGAAAACTATAAAAATAAAACAAGGACATACATCCTTCACGTTCTGTACAATTGAATTGAAAATCCCCGATACTACATCAATATTGCACTATGCAGTAGAATTCAAAATAGTTACTGCCCTGGGATAGAAGCTGTTTTTCAGCCTATTTGTCCTTGTTTTTATTATCCTGTACCGTCTGCCAAATGGTAATAGTTCAAATAAAAAAAAAAGGGGGGGTGCCCAGGATGAGGTGGATCTTTAAGAATGTTTTGAACTTTCTTAAGGCAGTGGGAGCTATAAAGCTCTTCCAAGGAGGGGAGGGGGCAATCAATGATCCTCTGGGCAATGACGTTGACCCTCTGGAGCACTGTCCCATCTGCCCGTATGCAATTGGCAAATCATACATAGATGCAGCAGTAGGAGGTCACCAGCAATTTTTCATTCAGTTGTTGTTCCCTGAGAAAACTCAGGTACCATGTTTCCCCAAAAATAAGACCGGGTCTTATTTTTGCTCCAAAAGATGCATTTTCTGGTTAGGTCTTATTTTGGGGGGGGGGGAAATACGGTACTAAATGCCTCCATCTGGCTGACAATCTTAACTGGGGTTTATTTCGGAGGTAGGGCTTATGTTACGAGCATCCTGAAAAATCATGCTAGGACTTATTTTCCGGTTGGGTCTTATTTTTGGGGAAACAGGGTAGTATAATCTCTGCTGGGCCCTTTTGACCAGCGCTGCAATGTGAGCGCTCCAGGTCAGGTCCTCTTTTTATGACAACGCCCAGAAATTTTTGAAAATGCAAGTCCTTTTCCCCCCTCCCCCGGCTAAAAAGACAACCACGGGGGAAACCTGTGGCTTTCCTTTGAAAGGCGTCTGTTCAAGGTTAAGTAACATTTTGTACATGTCAAGTTACACCCTGAACAAGATCATCGAAAAGCATCATGGGAGTTAAGATGGTGACCTCGGGCAGAGGGTCGTGGGGCACCGTCTTGTCCTCAAGTGAATTCAACCATGCCTGGTGGGTTTTTTGGGGTGTATGTGTGTTCTGACCTAGGCTTCTGCAGCAGCACGAAACCGAGTCCTCGTCCCGATAAACCCCTTTTATTTAATTTACAGTGAATTCCTCCCCAGCAATGTCTTTCCTCTTTCCTCTCCCACAGTCTTTCAAGATAGTTCACAATTACCGACTTTTATCAGGCTTGGAGAGTGGCCAGGCTGATATCTTCAAAACATGGCAAGGAGTCACAACACAATTAAGCGAACTAATTGTCTCCTACAAACGTCCCTCCCCTTCGCTCCTCTTTATTCCCTATGGGAGGGACCATTCACCGTCCACCTGTGGCTTTACTCCTGAGCTGACCCTTATTCCTTAGCTGTTCCCTTCTCCTAGCAGCTCTGTGCATGCGTACACTGAGAATAGGATCCAGCTGTTCTTCTGCCTCACTCATGTCCGACTCCGAAGGCAGCTGACAACTGTCAGACGGCCTTGGCCCCCTCTCTGCCTCCAATGCAGAGCCCTCGTCAGAGCCTTCCCCAGACTCCAGGACTGGCCCATGTTCCTCCCCAACCTCCTCACTGTCTGAATCTGCTGCCAGATCCACTGGCCGCTTGGCGAGCCACAACAGGGAGTTTCTACTTCCTGAAATTTACAGCAAAGAGGATGTGGCGAGATTTTGTAAGATTTCATGCTACGCGTGGGATCTCGTAAAGTTTCTGTACCAACTGAATATCTCCTGAATTGCAAAAACAAAAACAAAAACAAAACCCCCAGCACTGGCAAAGGATTGAAAATTGAAGAGGAAATTGCCGGTGACAGGGGAAAAAAAAAAAAGGAGGGAAAAAGGTAACTAGAGGAATTCTAGGTTTTAGTTTCAACCATTTCGGTGCAAATACACCTTTGGAAGCACTGTGCTATTAAGAAATAATGTATTTTCCTATTGAAATCTTAGGGGACAAAGAGAAATATTTCTCAAGGTTTTTAACATTCTGTATAGACAGATTTGAGAGCAGAGCCGCCAATTAAGGTATGGTTATTTTTAATGGTGCCTGTGTTAGAAGGTAACTGAAGTACTTATCTAGAAATTAACAGAATAATAGAGTTGGAAGGGACCTTGGAGGTCTTCTAGTCCAACCCCCTGCTCAAGGCGAACCTATGACACGCGTGCCACAGGTGGCACGCGGAACCATATCAGTGGGCACGTGAGCTCAGCTTGCCAGCTGATTTTCAGGCCTTCTGGGCCCACTGGAAGTAGGGAAATAGGCTGTTTCCTGCCTCCGGAGGGCCTGAGGGATGTGGGGAGGGCCCGTTTTTCTCTCTCCCCAGGCTCCAGAGCCTTTCTAGGAGCCTGGGAAGGGTGAAAACGGCCTTCCCCACCCCCCCAGAGGCCCTCCGGAAACGGTCCATTTGCCGGAAGTTGGCAAATGGGCCTTTTCTGGCCTCCCAGGGAGGTGGGGAAGGCCATTTTCACCCTCCCTAGGCTCTTAGAAAGGCTCTGGAGCCTGGGAAGGGTGAAAAGCCGTCCTACTGAGCCCACCGTGCCATCACATGCCAAAAGCAGGGGGAGCCCTGCGTGCATGCGCAGGGGGCGGGGCACATAGAATTATGGGTGTGGGCATAGCCCCCCTCACTCCCCCCACTTTTGGCACGCGATGGCAAAAAGGTTAGCCATCACTGCCCTATACCATCCAAGGGGATGTCCAGTCTCTTTTTAAAAAGCCTCCAGTGATGGAGCAGCCACAGCCACAAAATTAATCAGGAAAGTCACACCTCTTGCAATGTGTTGATATCCACACCGTCTCCTTGAATAATTCTGAGGTAAGGTGGCAACACTTTATAACCTTTTGAATTTTCTGTAATGGGGAACTTCTTTCCTAAAATTTCCAAAACCTAAAGAGAGAGAGAGAGAGAGAACCAGGAGGATAATGAATTTAAAACAGAAGTTATATAACAAAAAGATTTTAAAGGAAGAAAAATTCAAATCCAGTCGCTTTTATTAAAATTATTCCGGAAGGAACTTTTGGATTAAAACTTGCTTCAGCATACACAGGCGGCTAGAAAACATGATAGGGAACCATGTTTTAAACCTGAATTGTTTTTAATTAGGTATAATATCAGAAAAATTAGATAAGAAAAGTATGTATTTAGTATTACATGCTGTAACAGCAGCGAGGATTATATTCGCACAATATTGTAAAAAATGAAGAAACACCGCGAGACGAAGAGATAATGAAGAAGATACTAGATTGCGCAGACATGGACAGATTGACATTGAAACTTCAGCAGAAAGAAGACACAGAATACTATCAAACATGGAATCTATTTTACCGGTGGTTGGTAAAAAGGGACGGAGATTAAGAGAATAGAATAGAATAGAATAGAATAGAATAGAATAGAATAGAATAGAATAGAATACAATACAATACAATACAATACAATACAATACAATACAGGAAGAATAGAATAGAATAGAATAGAATAGAATAGAATAGAATAGAATAGAATAGAATACAATACAATACAATACAATACAATACAATACAGGAAGAATAGAATAGAATAGAATAGAATAGAATAGAATAGAATAGAATAGAATAGAATAGAATAGAATAGAATTTTTTATTGGCCAAGTGTGATTGGACACAAAAGGAATTTGTATTTGGTGCATACGCTCTCGGAGTACATAAAAGAAAAGATACATTCATCAAGAATCATAAGGTACAACACTTAATGATAGTCATAGGGAAACAGTCAATATAAATCTTAAAGATACCAGCAACAAGGTTATATATAATCAGAATTGTTAAGCAAATTAAATATCCAGACAACACGATGTTTATTAAGCGCTAAACAATGTAATCAATAAAAAAAAAATCAATAAAATTGGGGTGGGGGGCGCGAAGAAGTCTGGTTGAAGGAGCTAAGCGGCCTGCGCTGAATTAGTGATTTAGCAATAATTGATTTTACTCTGTAATTTTGAAAATCTTTAACTCCGAGCCCTTACCTTCAGCACGGTGTCCAGAGGATTTCCGGAATCTGGCCGGATAATCAGAGGAGCTTCTGCACTTCTCGACTCAATCAAATGCCTTAAATCCTCACCCCAGATTTGTTCGCAAGCATTGTAAATGTCGTAACTGTCACTGACCACAGACACAGGCACTGAAGAGAAATGGGTCACAATATGTTTGAAAGCATCTTTTTCGTGGTCTTTCCCCCAAGCTGTTATAGTACTGGAAGAAGAGGAGGTGTTGATTAAATTCGGAGACATTTATATCCTTTCGTATACTTCTGCTTGTGATCAAAAGTCCTTTAGGTCAGGGGTCTCCAATCTCGGCAACTTTAAGACTTGTGGACTTCAATTCCCAGAATTCTGGAAGTTGAAGTCCACAAGTCTTAAAGCTGGCTAAGGAATTCTGGGAGTTGAAGTCCACAAGTCTTAAAGCTGGCTAAGGAATTCTGGGAGTTGAAGTCCACAAGTCTTAAAGCTGGCTGAGGAATTCTGGGAGTTGAAGTCCACAAGTCTTAAAGTTGCCAAGGTTGGAGACCTCTGATTAGGTAGCAAACAGTGGTAGTTGTTTTTTTTTTTTTTTTGGAGCAAGTTTAGACAATGTTTTCATTCATGTGAAAGTGTTAAAAATCTTCTTCACTGCCTTATGGAAGTTTTCTATCGCTCCTATCTCAAGCAACTGGCCCCCGTGTAAATGGATTAATTATACTTAAATCATCAATTTTGTTAGAGTAGTATTGATTTCCCAAAAGAACTTAATGATGAAGAGTCTCAAATGAACCTAATTAGAAAAATGGAGCCCTTGAATCAAAGGAAATGATGGACTAATACTCTATCCATAACAATTTTTATTAAAAATAATAATAATCCCAAAACAGGGCACTGATGCGTTTGAAATGAAAACAATATTATTTTTTATTATAAATTATGTGTAAGTGACGATCGATTCCCAAAAGGAACTGAGAACGCAAATGTAAGATGTCGGCATGGAATTAATTCAAGAAGTTGAATCTTTCATTAGTTTTTAATGAAATTATAACACATGAAATAAAAGCTGCAAATAAACTGAACGCTGCTAGAAATTACTGGCTGGCATCAGAATTGCTGATGAACTGCAACTATGTGGCATGTGTGGTGTTTCTGTGGTATGTGGTTAGATAGAGACAGACAAAGATAGGGAGAGAAAGAGATAGGGATGATATAGATAGATAGATAGATAGATAGATAGATAGATAGATAGATAGATAGATAGATGATGGAAGATATAAATGATAGATGGATGGAGAGAGAGAGAGAGAGCAATACAGATGCGAGAGAGATAAAGATAGATAGGGAGAGACAGATGCAAATGTGAGACAGAGATAGATAGATAAGATAGATGATGGATGGATGCTATAAATGATAGATGGATAGAGAGAGAGAGCAATACAGATGCGAGAGAGATAAAGATAGGGCGAGAGATACTGATGAGACAGAGAAATATATATATATATAGAGAGAGAGAGAGAGAGAGCTACAAATGTGAGACAGAGATAGATAGATAGATAGATAGAGACATAGACAGAGAGTATCCCGATAGATAAATAGATGGAAACATAGACAGAGAGAGAGAGAGAGATACAGATAGAAAGATGGATAAATAGATAGATGGAGAAGGAGAGAGGGAGGGAGGATAGTCCTTGTCTATTATGTCTATGGAGATTCTCACTTATCCTGGTCATGGTTGTCAGCTGATAAGGATAACCAAAAGAATAGGCTGCTATATTGAATATCAATAAAACAAACACAGACCTGTGTTCAGCAGCTGGAATGGAATAACCTGGGACAGGGTCTTTTGTGCCGTAATATTTCTTAATTAAAACAATTCCTGCTACGGTATCCGTGCC
The DNA here is from genome assembly GCF_059756535.1 of Pantherophis guttatus. Classification (NCBI taxonomy): domain Eukaryota; kingdom Metazoa; phylum Chordata; class Lepidosauria; order Squamata; family Colubridae; genus Pantherophis; species Pantherophis guttatus. The sequence goes on from NC_142069.1 coordinate 86,722,932, forward strand.
TTTGAAGTTCACCAAATGCGCCGAAGCTCCGATTCCTGCAGTCTGGGGAAAATAATGGTTTCCGTTTTAATGAACGCTTGAGTCAAATTCAGCAATCCTTTCTCCGGTTTTACAACATACATCTAAAAAGGCAATTCAGAGAGTCTTCGACTTACAACCGTTCGCTCAGTGACCGTTCGAAGTTACAAGTGCAGCGAAAAAAAAGCGACTTATGACTGGTTCTCCCACTTATGGCCGTTGTGGTCATGTGATCAAAATTTGGACACTTGGCGACTGTGTCCGGTTGCAGTATCCCGGGGCCACGCGATTCCCTTTTGTAACCTTCCCAGCCGGTTTCCGATAAGCAGTAAGTCAATGGGGGAAGCAAGATTCGCTTAACGACAGCATAATTCACTTCACACCTGCAGTGATTCGCTTAACAATGGTGGCAAAAAGGTTGTAAAAGCTCACTTAATAACTGCCTTAACAGAACGTTTGGGTTGTAGTCCTAATGTGACGACTACCTGCGTATAACCGAATATCACCTTACACAGTTGCCAGGTGCGAGTCGGCGGCAATATAAAATTTCTAAAATAATTATAATTAATAAAATTTCTAAATAATTATAATAAATAAAATAAACGGGCTGCTCTATTCGGAGATTCAGCAAATGGCCGAGAATAGACTTATGTTGCTAAGAGAGACAGTGGACTTTGCCTCATTTTACGACCTTTCTCGCCACAGTCCTTAAGTGAATCCCTGCAGCTGTTAAATTAGTAACACGGTTGTTAAGTGAATCTGGCTTCCCCATTGACTTTTGTCAGAAGGTCGCAAAAGGGGATCCCATAACCCATGGACACTGCAGCGGTCATAAATATGTGTCAGTTGCCAAGCGCTTGTATTTGGATCATGCGACCGCGGGGATCATGTGACGGCCGTGAGTGTGAAAACGGCAGCAAGTCACTTTTTTCAGTGATGTTGTAACTTTGAATGGTCACTAAATGAACTGTTGTAAATCGAGGACTAGCTGTATATCCTGGATTTTGGAATATCTGTCCAGGGATGTTCGCTTGGTGTCTTTTCAGCAATTATTCTCCCATATTTTTAAACAAGTGCTGCTATCTTAGCTTCTTAACTTTTTCCTGTAGCTTTTCATTCCCAGGGCTGGAATTCATTACATTCTCTTACATGCTGCCACTTTTTAGGCCACGTTTTCATGGACGTCATTATTCCAGAGCTTTAATTTAGGGCTTAAATTGTTAGGGCTGTGTTGTAAACCCTCTGAGGATGCTCCATGCCAAGTGGCATGGCAATGTTTTCAAGCTACCGTATTTTTCAGACTATAAGACGCATCGGACTATAAGATGCATCTAAATTTACGGGAGGAAAACAAGAACAAAAAAAATAGGTTTTGGCCTCCGCGCGTCAGATTTTCGCCTTCCCTGGGCCCCAGAAGCTCTGCAGGCCAAAAATGGGCATGTTTTTGGCTAAAACGGGCCGTGCAGAGCACTGCAGAGTGCTTCTAGGAACTGGGGAGGGTGAAAACACGATGCACGGAGGACTTGGGAGCCCAAAAACAGGCCCGTTTTTCATGAAAACAGGCCGTGTGGAGCACTGCAGAGTGTTTCTGGGGACCACGGAGGGTGAAAACGCGATGCACAGAGGGTTTAGGAAGGCAAAAATGTCCGTATTTGGTCTATAAGACACACCTATATTTTCGCCCACTTTTTTTGGGGGGGGGAGGTGCGTCTTATACTCCGAAAAATACGATAAGTTAAGTAATCGAGAACGTTACCTCTTGCGAAGACACCCCTCTGTAACCGAAGTCGTGAAGCTTGTATTCCAGTCCTTCTAAGCTGCCTGAGGTTTCCAACAAGTATTTTGCCAGTATCTTCTTCTGTTCCCTGGAATTTGTAGCTACTGTGATGGGATACCATGACTGAACAAGAATTGTCTAGCAAAAGAATAAGGTACACCATCAATAAGATTAGATAACCTTGTTCGTCACTTTTATTTTTTCCTGTGAGCACATTGGCACACATTAAAAAATGAAATTCTGATGTTTGCTGTCAAAAGAATACACATACACAAACACACACACACAGAGGTAGTGCTCAATTTATGATTACAATTGGTTTTTGAAGAAGAGAATGGACTTCCATTTGTCTGCAATAGCAATAGCACTTAGATGTCAGGGTTTCAAGTAACACTCCCAACGAAAGAAAACTCCGAGGCTTGAGGTTCCTCAAAGTTCCATTTTATTAGAGATGTCCTATTGGCACATCTGGGAAAACCCGAATCTGAAAGTTTCCAGGTTTTCTCCACCCAAAGAAAAGTCCCTGCACAGCACCCACAAATCCATCACATGGTCCAATCAAAGCACCGTCCCAACTGGAGATGCCTCCCAGTTCCAGCCTTCCAGGTGCAGGGCAAGATGTCCTTGACTCTCTGAGAAAGGAATGTTATTATGACTACATATCACCCATGCTCTATTTTAAAATTCCACACTACCCACCTCAATCCAGTTTGTGAGCCAGTAACAATTTGGATCCGTGTTTTCAACTGTGAAAAGTACATTTCCCCTGGGAATGACAAATCCCTCGGGAACAGCCTTTATTTCAATAGGAAGACGGCCATCGTACTTCTATGAGGTAAAAGAGAAACAGAAGGATGGTTTTGAAAACACTCAAACACTACCATCTATTTAGCTGGATGAAAAATAGGTTTTAATATAAATACAGTGGTACCTTGGTACTCATTAATTGAGTACCAAAATCAAATGCTTCCAAGGAATAATATAGTGCTGGGGTCCCCAACTCCTGGTCTGTGGATCGGCACTGGGCCATGGCATGCCAGAAACTGGGCCGCGCAAACAAGCAAAGCCCCCTTCGCGGGATGAAGGCAGCACGTGAAACCACGCCCCTTTCGGTCCGCGGAAAAACCTCTCTCCACCGAACTGGTCCCCGGTCCCCAAAACTTTGGGGGTCATTGATATAGCGAGTCACAAGGCAGACAACACTGCTAAGTCCTAGCTTGTGCACTGAGTACCAAACAAACGATGAGTATCGGGACAAAATTTGTTTTTACCTCAAGAATATAGTTCCATCCTGGTTCATTGAAGACATCATCTTGAAAATGTTCCTTGTATACTTCTTTGGCTATCTTTATTTTCTCTTTGGTTACCACTTTGCCTATGAAACAATTCAAACTGTATTATATACACAAAGAAAGTCTGTGTCAGACATGAGTTATCTACTCTGAAAGTTGTTTTGAAAATATAGATTTTTTAAAAAAAAATTGATTTATATGCCGCCCTTCTCCGAAGACTCAGGGCGGCTTACAATGTGCTCAGCAATAGCCTTCATCCTTTTGTATATTTATACAAAGTCAGTTTATTGCCCCCACAAACTGGGTCCTCAATTTACCTACCTTAGAAAGGATGGAAGGCTGAGTCAACCTTGAGCCTTGGAGAGATTCGAACCCTGCAGTAATTGCAGGCAGCTGGTCTTAATAACCAGCTTAATAACAGGGTGCCTTAAACCACTGTACTACCAAGGCTCTTGTGTAGGCTCAAGATTGTGTGTGTGTATTTTAAATTCAAATAATATATCAAAAAATATTCCTTCTGCTACTGCTGATTTTGGAGAAGCCAAAGAGATAAATTAGGAAGCCACATATATCTTTTAGCAAATAGAGAATTGACAGCAATTCCTATTTGTCCACGTTTAAAATTGATTTTGTTTATCTGCCAAATAATCCAAGAAATAATTGGAACTGAAATTCCACCACCACACTCAATCAAGCATGTTGCTCAAAATGGATTCCTGGATATTGATCATTAAATTTATAATGTGATGGAATTCAGACATGCCTTCTTCTTAGTTTGGATTAAAAATACATCCTCCTGAAATTAGGATCTTCAAGCACCTCAACATTCCCATGCTATACTTTATCAAAGGGAAGTATAACAGCAATATTTTTTATTTGTTAGATACTTGTAGCCTTCCTCGTTTACACAAATCCATTAAGTCTTAAAAGACAAAAGAATAAAATAAGCACCGTGCTAATAAAACGTCACTTGAATCAAAATTGGAATTTGGAAACAAAACTAATTTTTAAACATAAATGTCAACATCACAGCCCAAGTACTATGAATTTGCACTTTTGCATGTAAAACATTTTCCCTCCAAAAGTTTATAATAAAATGAAGAGAGTTTGGTTCATTGTTTCTCAAATATTTCAGTAGCTGAACGTAATAAATAGTTCCCTTGAAATCAGACTATAGGGAGTCCTTGATGTACGACCACAATTGAGCCCAAAATTTATGTTGTTAAGTGAGACATTTGTTAAGTGAGCTCTGCTCCATTTTGGGACCTTTCTTACCACAGTCGTTAAATGAATCATTGCAGTTGTTAAGTAAATCTGGCTTCCCCATTGACTTTCCTTATCAGAAGGTCGCAAAAGGGGATCACATGACCCCAGGATATTGCAACCGTCATAAATGTGAACCGGTTGCCAAGCGTCTGAATTTTGATCAAGTAATCGTGGGGATGATGCCATCGGTCCTAAGTGTGAAAAATGGTCCTTTTTTCAGTGCTGTTCTAACTTTGAACAGTCACTGAATGAATTGTTGTAAGTCGAGGACTACCTGACAGCATAATGATGTTGTCAACTTGCAAAGCTTTCAAGTTGCCATGAGCAGGAGGGAGGGAGAACTGATAGAGCTGATTGATTTCCCTAACTGAAGTGCATTCCATACATTCTTCCTGACCGCAATCAGAAGGAGGGTGTTAGGTTTCACAGCCAGCCAAAGTGGGTAATTGGAGAATGTGATTTATGACATGGCCAGAGAGGAGGGGAGAGACAGGGTCATAGGGGAACGTAAATCTACGTGGGATTAGTTCTAACTGCATCCGAATATTGCCAAAATGGTGCTCCTAATAAATGACTGTATTTCTTTTGAAGTTCGGCTCATGGCTCATGAATTAATTAGGGCATCTTTCGGAAACTTCACAGATGTAACTTAAACACAGAAAGTATGTATTGCAGGTATGAAAATTTAATATATCTGGTTAAGAGCCTTTAGAAGACCTGGAAAATAAGCTGCTCCTCAAACTTTAGGAACTGCTATTATAAGAGTGAACAAACATTAAAAAGCTAAGACATAATTGAGTCCAGATCTTACGTTTATCTAAGCAATTAATTCAGGATAAAGCCAAGTGCAGTGCACATACAAGGACAATTCAAGGATTCTTTTATGACTTATCCTTGATACAAGTCCAACCTAAGACATTTCGAAAACTATTCTTATTCCAGCAGAGAAATGACATCAGAGAATGACAGCGACAATATGAGAAGTGGGCATTTGAAAATATAGGAGGAAAAAAAAAATACTTACCTTGTAAGTATTTATTAAGTGTGTACTGCAATCCATAAAAAACCGTTTCCTCATATTTGACCTTCCTTAATTTGGAGTTCTCCGTTTTCTTTTCACGACATTCAAAGTAGGAATAAACTTTGGTTGTGTTGGGTGGATACTGTTTGTAATGTGTCACCTACAAGAAGATAACCCTGAGTTACATAACACAAAATGACAGCATTTAGTACACATTTAGTTCCGATATAAAATTGGTAGCATCTAAAATAGAAAAGATGAGTTTCTCTCTTTGTTAACTACATTACCGAATGTTTTAAAATCCAGTATTAACAAAGGGCCTGGGTGCTGTTTTTGAGTGTTTAATGAGTGTTTAATACACTGCCATTATTATTACTTAGGACCACCACACTGGTCCTGTTGTGGTCTGCCAGCAGCCTGCCGACTTGGCAGCGGAGTCGGACAGTGAGGAGGCTGGGGAGGACAATGGGCCAGTCCTGGAGTCCGGGGAAGGCCAGACGAGGGCTCTGCGTCGGAGGCCGAGATGGGCCCAGGGCCATCTGGGAGTGATGCACGGACTCCGGAGCCTCCAGAGGCAGACAGCAGAGAGGCAGAGGAACAGGAGGAGCCTGTTCCTAGTGAACGCCTGTGAAGAGCTGCCAGAAGGCAAGAGCAGCTAAAGCAAAAAGGACAACTCGGGAGTAAGGCCAGGAGATGATTGGCCACTCCCTTAATAAGGCTTAAAAGAGCAGCAACGAGCCGTTGGGTTCTTTGTAGAAAAGCAACGTTGATTCCAGTGCTTTTTGTCAGCGTCTCTTGAACATTGTGGGGTTTTTACCAAGAAAAGCCTTTGGCAGGTTGCCAAAGACATCAAAGGTTGGTGATAAGGCCGAGGATTTGGTTATTAAGAATTTTGTTTTAGACTAAGCTGAGAATGAATTAATTCTCAGCTGTTTTAATAAAATAAGTTTGTTTATTTTATTTTATTTATTCGATTTATATGGCGCCCTTTCTCCGGAGACTCAGGGCGGCTTACAATGCGTTAAGCAATAGCTTTCGTACTTTTGTATATACCTGCTTAATAGGGCTTTCGGCCCTCCCTAAGCGGTGTTCTTTTTTATACAAAGTCAGCTTATTGCCCCCACAATCTGGGTCCTCATTTTACCTACCTCGAAAGGATGGAAGGCTGAGTCAACCTTAAGCCTGGTGAGATTTGAACATGCAGTAATTGCAGGCAGCTGGTGCTACTTAATAGCACTTTAGTCTGCTGCGCCACCAAGGCTCTTGTTCAGGACTGAATTGTGTTTGGTAATCACTACTTGGGCCTAGGTCACAACAGGTCCTAAGTAGAGGTAGTCCCCAACTTACGACCACAATTGAGCCCAAAATCTATCTTGCTAAGTGAGAAATTTGTTAAGCGGGTCTTGCCCCCATTTTACGGTTTTTCTTGTCACATTCGTTAATCGCTTCAGTTCTTAAAATTAGTAACATGGCTGTTAAGAGAATCTGGTTTTCCCCCCCCCCGTTGACTTCGCTTGTCAGAGGGTCACAAAAAGGGGATTATGTCATCGCGGGATACTGCAACCGTCATAAAACGTTAGTCGCTTGTCAATCACAGAATGAAAATCACATGTCCATGGGGATCCTGCAACGGTCGTAAGTGTGAAAAATGATCATAAATCTTTTTTTTTTCCAGTGCAGTTTTGTAACTTTGAACGTTCACTGTGAACTGTTGTAAATTGAGAACTACCTGTCTCAATATTATGCAATGGGGATGTGTGAGCCCCACCCTCTGCATCTCTGTTTATAAAATGCTAGCTACCTATGGAATTACCTCCGTTCTTGAGATCAAGGCTGATATATTTTATGCATCTTTGACTGGTGAGTTTTTTTAAAAAATGCATAGCACATCTCTTTTAATATCAACTGTCCCCAAAACGTTAACTCTCCCAGTATTAATTTTAAGAGAATTGCTTATATTCTGCTTTATTCCTTTTGATTGTAAATTTGGAACTAGGCAAACTATTTGAGAACTTTTTTAAAAAAAATCAAAACATTTTGAAATAGACATTTAATTCCAAAATCTAATCTAACATCTATTGCAGTATTTATAATTTCCCCCTGGAGTTTTTGTTTTCTTAAGTCAATATATATGTTTCTCTACTTAAAGAAAGCTAGAGATTGGTCCATATTTCCGATCAATCTGATTTAAATACCTTTGGGGCGGGGAAGACTTTTCCATGCAGGTATCATCAGTGTTATTTAAAGCTTATTTCAGACATTCCTCTTAGATCTTTTTAAAAACTGGGTTAGACAGTTTTGGAAAGCTATTAAAAAAAAAAAAACAGCCACCGGCCTCCAGAATCTGCAAATGTGAGAATGATTTAATAAAAGATAGGTCTTGCTATTTATTTTGTTCACCCCGTCTATTCTTTTTTTTTTTTTTTTAAGATTTAATTTTCAGGAAAATATTAACGAGTTGGATATACCCCCCCCCAAAAAAAATTGATTTCCCTTTGTCTCTGTATAAAAAGGTAAATGGCATTTTAATTAATTTGTATCACGATTGTAACTTATGGTAAACATTTGTGTTTCTGATGTAACCTATAGTTGTAACACTAGAGACTAGCTGACTAAATACCAGGGTATATATTAGTGGAAAAGCACAGGTCAGTTTGTATCAATATAAAATTACAGAAATAACCTAAAAGGATATACATACATACTGTAAATATCGGGCCGATATGCCAAATTGCTGCTTCTTTTCAATACCCTTTTCATAACCACCTGTCCTGTTAGCAGATGGTGACTATTTTGGTCTGTAAGTTTTAATCTACTTTGGAAGGGACAGGGTGTTTAAAAGTAAAATTTAAAATTATGAATTAAGACATATTATGGGTTTTTACCAGCGCTCTTTTCATAAGCTAACCGGGGTAAAAGATTATACAATAAAATATGGCAGCATCCAGAGAGAAAATAGCTTTATTTATTGGGGAAAAGCAACTGTGCTTTTAATAACTTCTGTGGGGTACAGGTAGTCCTCGACTTACAACCGTTCGTTTAGTGACCGTTCAAAGTTACAGCGGCCCTGAAAAAAGTGACTCTCAACTCTTCTTCATGTTTGCAACCATTTTGATCATGTGATCAAAATTCAGGCGCTGGGAAACTGACTCACATTTATGACGGCTGCAATGGCTTGTGATTGGCGACCTTCCCACGAGCAAAATCAATGGGGGGGAAGCCAGATTCACTTAACAACTGTGTTAACTCGTTTAACAACGGCAGTGAATCGCTTATCCACTATGTGGCAAGAAACGTCATAAACTGGTTGGTAAAACTCACTTAACAACTGTCTCTCTTAGCGATAAGAAATTTCGGGGGCTCAGTTGTGGTCGTAAGCTGAGGACTACCTGTAGTGGGAAAATAGGGAACTTTTCCTTACTAAGCCAGTCTGTAAAAAAAACAGTACGTTGAATGATAATAGCCTTTTATGTTTTAATAACAGCATCTGAAAAAGGGAGTCATTTCTTTTTTTCTCAAAAGCTAGTTAACAAAAGGATTTCGGAGCAGCAATTCCATGGGTAAGCAACTTCAGGGAATGTTAATGGTGCTAATACCCATCAGAAGCTGTGACAACATTGTTTATCTGCCAAGAAAAATCTTCTGTAATAACTATACACGCACACACACAGAGCAACAGCCAACCTCTGTGTACATCAAACTTTAGTGGTAAAAACATGTGCTTTGTATTTTAAAAAAGGGAAAACTCTGTCATATCTACATCTTCAGACTATCTATTCAGCTTCCTTTCAAATGTGACTGATTACGGCTCCCATTATCCCCAACTTAAATAATTGGGATAAAACTGGCTTTATGTGAAACCAAAATTTCACATAAAGGCCATAAAGGGAAAGATACAGATTACATACTCTAGTGTAGGTTAATTTTAATTTTAAAATATAAGAGTATCACTTTGCGGAGGAACTAGATTTTTACGATTCCTTGTCAGAAAAATCCAGTTCAAAATTGAAGCACCAATGGCTGTACTTTTTCATTTTCCACAATTCTTTCCTCCTCTTTTTTCCCCCACCGTTACAGTATTCCCAAAACATTTGGCAAATTCACCTTACGCTGAGAAACCTGAGCAGGATTTGTTTTTCATTTTCCCAAACCCTGTCTTATACAATTGTTTTCAGAAAACTGCAGAACTGGCAGAAACAAGGCAATAATTAGGAAGGCGGTTCTGACTACCAGATATAAATTCTGAATTTATTCACGAAGAATTATGACACTGCAGATAGGCTAAAAAGTAGGCCAAAGCACTTGTCTCTTTCTCCAGAAGACTCTATTCATAAAGAACTATATTCATAAACAATGTAGAGCAAGGAGGTCCAACCTTGGCAACTTTTAAGACTTGTGGACTTCAGCTCCCAGAATTCCCATGGGTGGCTGGGGAATTCTGGGAGCTGAAGTCCACAAGTCTTAAAAGTTGCCAAGATTGGGCACCCCGGAGGTAGATCCTTTATACATTTAACTTATCCTCTGCATTTTATAAAATTGAGAAGGTGCTCAAAAGGTTAAATGAGGATCAAGGAACCAGTAAGGAGGGCCTGTCAAACAACATCAAATTCGAAGGCCCAAATATTTTCTCTTCAGCTTATGTGTCAGGAATTCTGAGCTTGTTCCAAAATCCAGGATCTTGGATTATGGTTTAATACGTAACTAGCTTACTTTGGCATTTGGAATTTAGTGCATACACCATTATCACCCTTCCTTTTTATTTCCTGTATTTTCCTTTTCTCAATTAATTCATTTTTAGCATTTGGGGGTTCTGGCTTTATTTTATTTATTTATTTATTTTAATTTGATTTATATGCCGCCCTTCTCCGGAGACTCAGGGCGGCTTACAATGCGTTAAGCAATAGCCTTCATACTTTTGTATATTTATACTAAGTCAGCTTATTGCCCCCACAAACTGGGTCCTCATTTCACCTACCTTAGAAAGGATGGAAGGCTGAGTCAACCTTGAGCCTTGGAGAGATTCGAACCAGCAGTAAATTGCAGGCAGCTGTGTTAATAACAGGGTGCTTAGACCACTGTACTATCAAGGCTCCAATTGTTAATCCAATGGATAGATTCCTCAGGATATTTTGGTATCAGCAGGACTGGCCCAGTAGAATCGACCTATCTGGTACGTGCAGCCCCAGCAAAATCAGCCAAGAGGGGGAAAAAGTGAGGGCCCACAATTTCTTTTTCCCAGTTAAGATCCCATTCTAGAGAATAATTTCCCCTTCAAGGACAGCTAACAGGCCTTGTCATTTGGCCTTCTGGAATTTGCAAAAAACGGAACTGTTCAAGGCACTATTTGGGTATTAAGAAAGCACTACCATCTGCATCTTCATTTGTGGTGGATCTTTCTAACAAGCAAGACTATTTGGGTTTTAATATTGTTTTTGTGATCCCATGATAAAAAATCTCTGGCAGTCTTAGGTGGATTACGGCATACAACAAGCTGGCAGGGAAAAAGGAAAGGCGCTTTTCCTATCAATTCCCCTGCCCAGATATACGTAGCTTGTGCTTTCCAATACTTCCGGCCCATAAGCTGGACAGACTAAGTTGTGTCTTCCTGCAGAAGGAAATCTATCCTATGTCTTAAAAAAAAAAAAAAAAATCCAAGAGGATTGTAAGCTTTAAAATCCCGGTGAAGTTTGCTTCTGAATCTACTGGTTGATTTATCTATCTCCCTCCCTCCCTCCTTGTCTGTTTATCTATCCATCTCTATCTATCCATTCATCCATCTACCTTTCTTCCTATCTACCTACATTTATCTACCTACCTATCTATCCATCCTTCCTCTCATTTTCACTTTCTTCCTTCCTCTCATTCTTTCTCCCTCCCTCCCTTCTTTCCTTCCTATCTCCTACCCACCTACTCCAAGTGAATTGCTACCCCAAACTGATTTTCTCTGGCTGCATTGGAACCCCAAAACTCACTACTTCTATGCTGCTTAAAGATCATGAAGCTTATTCCTTTGCACAACTATTCCTTCCTTCCTTCCTCTCATTCTCCCGTCCTTCCTTCCTCATTTTCACTTCCTTCCTTCCTCTCATTTTTCCTCCCTCCCTCCCTCTCTTCTTTCCTTCCTGCCTCTCATCCTTCCTTCCTTCCTATCTCCTACCCACCTGCTCCAAGTGAATTGCTACCCCAAACTGATTTTCTCTGGCTGCATTGGGACCCCAATACCCACTACTTCTATGCTGCTTAAAGATCATGAAGCTTATTCCTTTGCACAACTATTCCTTCCTTCCTTCCTCTCATTCTCCCGTCCTTCCTTCCTCATTTTCACTTCCTTCCTTCCTCTCATTTTTCCTCCCTCCCTCTCTTCTTTCCTTCCTGCCTCTCATCCTTCCTTCCTTCCTATCTCCTACCCACCTGCTCCAAGTGAATTGCTACCCCAAACTGATTTTCTCTGGCTGCATTGGGACCCCAATACCCACTACTTCTATGCTGCTTAAAGATCATGGAGCTTATTCCTTTGCACAGCACATCTAACTGAATATGTTGAGAAAGACTTGCATTAGAAGTTTAAACATTGCCCCCGCCCCCCATCTCAGTCAAACTTAACTTTCCTGCTTCCTTTGAAGCATTCAAACTGTAGATTTGCATGTTGTATAACTCCTAGCCTCGGGGGACTCTGTGACTGGCACAACTTGGTAGAGCCTCCTGTGGATATATGAAATGCTTTCTGCACCAGGAGTTCCTCTTCTCCAAATAAATATCTTGGGAGTCCAATATATAAACTCTTACTGTAATTATAACGCAGCGCATAAAATATACACAAACACAGCCGATAAGGGGATCCCATCAAAAGCCCTAACGATTTAAAAAAGGAAAAAAGAAAAGCCCTCCGCTATCAATATTTAAAAATCAATTTCTTTTTTCTTTTTTTTTTGGCCTTCTACAATCATGCAAATAATGACATTTTTGGAAGCCCAACTGGTTTGATCTGGCTAAAAAGCTGACACCTGTAACTTTGAAAATACTAGCAGCTTTTTATGAGACTTTTATAAATTCTTCCTCCTAATCAGTAAAAGAGTCGGTGCTCCGATGGAGAGCAAGAAGCGAAATTACTCCAGCTTGCAAACCCCGGCTTGCGGGAAAAACCCAGGTCAGTAGTTAATTTCTCTTTGTAAGCAACATCAAAAGGAGTTCGGACTATAATTCAAGGTTAACTCACTTTGCACCAACCGAAGAGGTGCAGAGAGGAGGGCCAAACTTTCCCGAAGTTATAAAGAATTTTATGTTTCGGTTTCCCGGGGAAGGCGGGCAGTTCAAGTTCTTTGAAAGGCGTGAGTTACTCCGCATCTTCCAAGTTTCACTTTGCATCTTGCTCAATTACTTCTCCTCTCTTTCTGCGTACTTTCCATGTCATTGGAAACTTCCCCAGCAAGGGCGAAGGAGAGGAACCCCTCTGGGCTCTCTTGCTGCCCAGCACTCTGGTCTAGCCACGTGCAAAAAGTCCCAGGGATCCATCTTTTGCAACCCAAGGGGGGTGGGGTCGGGTTGCATTTACAGGGCCAAAAGCGGGGGTCGGCCCCGTCCATCATCTCTTCCCCCTTCCTTCCCCAGTTTCTCCAAGGGGGCTCCCCCAAACTCCAGGCTACCTGCACGCGCCCCCCATTCCCCAAATCCTTCCCCCACCTCCCTAGAGTTTCTCCAAGGGGCTCCTCCAACCTCCAGGCTACCTGCAGACGCCCCCCAATCACTCCCCCACCTCCCTAGTTTCTCCAAGGTGGCTCCCCAACCTCCAGGCTACCTGCAGGCGCCCCCCAGCATCCCAATCGCTCCCTCTCCTTCCCTCCAGTTTCTCCAAGGGGGGCTCCCCAAACTCCAAGATACCTGCAGGCACCCCCACCCCCCAAATTGCTTCCTCTCCTCCCTAGAATTTCTCCAAGGGGGCTCCCCAAACTCCAGGCTACCTGTAGGCACTTCCCCCCCACCCCCCAATTGCTCCCTCTCCTTCCCTCCAGTTTCTCCAAGGGGGGCTCCCCAAACTCCAAGTTACCTGCACGTGCCAGCACCCCCAAATTGCTCCCCTCCTCCCGTTTCCCCAAGGGGGCTCCCCAACCTCCAGGCACCCCCCACCCCCCCAAAATCGCTCCCTCTCCTTCCCTCCAGTTTCTCCAACGGGGGGGGCTCCCCAAACTCCAAGCTACCTGTAGGCGCTTCCCCCCCACCCCCCCAAATTGCTCCCCCTCTTCCTCCCTCGTTTCCCCGACCTCCAGGCTACCTGCAGGCGCCCCCCCACCCCCCCAAATTGCTCCCCCTCCTCCTACCTCCAGTTTCCCCGACCTCCAGGCTACCTGCAGGCGCCCCCCCAAGCCCCCAAATTGCTCCCCCTCCTCCTCCTCCCTAGAATTTCTCCAAGGGCCCCCGCTCCAACCTCCAGGCTAAGTCCAGGCGCCCCCCACCCCCATATCCCTCCCCCTCCTCCCTAGAATTTCTCCAAGGGGGGGGACTCCTCAACCTCCAGGTTACCTGCAGGCGCCCCCCACCCCCATATCCCTCCCCCTCCTCCCTAGAGTTTCTCCAAGGGGGGGGGACTCCCCAACCTCCAGGTTACCTGCAGGCGCCCCCTTCACCCCCAAGGCGGGGGGGGGGAAGGAAGGTTTCCCCCCCCACCCCAACCTGCGCCTATGGGGAAATGGGGAGGGGGAGGTTAAGAGAGAGGCTGGAACTCAGGGATCCAGACCCACGCGCCCCTGGCCCCCTCCCCAGCTCTTTTAGCGACCCCCCCTTATTCCCCCCCCCACTTTTTTGCAGCAAGTCAACGTCACACAGGTCGCCCCGGAGACCCCCCACCCACCCCGAGATCAGCCTGGGGGGGGGCAAATGGGGGGGGTAAGAAGAGAGAGCAGCTGGGCAAGCGTGGAAGGAAAGCCAGGCCAGCTGGGGAGGGGGGATAATGGGGGGACCCCCCTCTTTCTCCCCAATTTGATCTCCCCCCCCCCCACCGGGTCTCTAACCTTGTAGGAGTCCGTGGCCAGCAGGATGTTGAACTCGGCTCCGAGCGCGGCGCTTTCCATGCTGGCTGGGGCCCGGAGGAAGCGGCGCAAGGGCGGCGGAGGAGCGGCTGGGAAAGCTTGAAGGGCACCGCGTTCCAAGGCTCGCCCCGCCGGCGAGTCTCCCCTCGAGCTCAAAGGCGCAAAAGAGGCTCCGCCGCCTCTCGCCTTTGCCCACCCTCCGGGACGGCGGGGCGGGGCCTTGACGTCACGCCGGCCCTCGGCTCGGGATTGGGCGACATCCCCCGAAAAGAGGGGAAAGGGGCGGGGACGCGCGAAGAAGGAGCTGTGAGGTCACTCCCAAACCACCTCCCCCCCCCGGCCGCCGCCGCTCGCCGCTCGCCGCTCATTGGCTCCCGCTCGCGCAGAGTGGGGAGGGGGGAGAGGGAGGGACGTCACGGCCCCAGCGAGAGTCCTCGAAGACGCCTTCGCGCGTCTCTTGTTTGGGTTCGTAATTTTACGGGGGGAAAAAGGGGAGGGGCGGAGTCGGAGGGTTTTGACGTCACGCGCGGGAGAAGTTGGGGTTCGTCTGTGGTTGGACGGGATAGGGTGGTTCGGGAGACGGGACGGGCGTGAGGTGACGCGCGCGCGCGCGCGGGGTGACGGCCGCGGGGATGGGGGGAGGGAGAGGGAGAGGGAGAAAGCGCGCATGCGCAGCCGCGGTGAAGCGGGTTTTCTGTTTTCGATTCCTCACATTTGAGGCGAGTTGGGGAAGGTCGCGCGCGGGGGTTGTGGGGGGGGTTCGCCTGCACGTGTGAACGCGCCCGCTTTTCTCCCCGCGTCTGTGAGGAGAAGAGAAAGGCGCCGGTTTTAAAAAAAATAATAAAGCACCCACACACACCGCCTCATTTTTTTTTAAAAAAAAAACAGAAATTGACATTTGAGCCTCTGAGGAGAGACGGAAACCCACCCGGGGGAATAAACCATGAAGGAAAAAAAAAATTATGGGTCCCTATAAGCCCATGTTTGTCAAGCTCGTTTGCTGGAAGGGAAGGTGGAGGGGGGGAAATCCTTAACTCCCAAAAATCCCCCACTGGAAGTAATGTGTGGGGAATTTTGAGAATTAAGGTTTCCCCCCCCCTAAAGCTGCTGAGATTGAGAAACATTAAAATAAGATAGTAAAATAAGACGAGATAAGCTTTATTGTCACTTTTTTTCTGTTAAAACACTGGCACATATTTAAAAAAAATTATAACGCAGGCTCTCAAAAGTACACACACTTTAGAGCAGGCGTCAGAATTTTTTTATGTGTGCGTATACATATATGTATGTGTATGTATGAATGTATATATATCATATAGCAAATGTGATGAATGTACCAGTGGTTGGCCTGACGGGAAGGATACTGTAAAATCTCCATTCCCTCCCCAATCCAGGGGAAGGTTATGGCAAAATCTCCATTCCCACCCCACTCTAGGGGAAGGATACTGTAAAATCTTCATTCCCTCCCCAATCCAGGGGAAGGTTACTGCAAAATCCCCATTTCCTCCCGATCAGCTGGGACTTGGGAGGCAGAGAATAGATGGGGGCGGGGACAGTCAGAATTTTTACTACCGGTTCTCCAAACTACTCAAAATTTCCGCTACCGGTTCTCCAGAACTGGTCAGAACCTGCTGAAACCCATCTCTGGAATGTACATGTATGAATGTGTCAGTTTACTACTGGTTTGCATGTGTGCGCTCCTGCGCATGTGCGCGCTCACATGCAACACTTCTGCGCATGCGCAGAAGCATCCAGGCAGGTGGGAGGAGCCTCCCGCCACTGCTGCTACCAGTTTGCCCAATCTGGGGCAAACCGATAGCAACCCACCACTGTAGTGTGTATGTGTATATATATATATATATATATATATGTCAGTGGGGGGGTTCAAAAAAATTTACTACTGGTTCTGTGGGTGTGGCTTGGTGGGCGTAGCATGGATTGGTGAACATGGCAGGGGAAGGATACTGTAAAATCTCCATTCCTATCCCACTCCAGGAGAAGGATACTGTAAAATCTCCATTCCCTCCCCAATCCAGGGGAAGGTTACTGCAAAATCCCCATTTCCTCCTGGTCAACTGGGACTTGGGAGGTAGAGAATAGATGGGGGTGAGGCCAGTCAGAATTTTTACTACCGGTTCTGCAAACTACTCAAAATGTCCACTACCGGTTCTCCAGAACTGGTCAGAACCTGCTGAAACCCACCTCTGATATATGTGTGTGTGTGTGTGTGTTGTGTGCATACATACATGTACATACTTATTCATATGCTATATATATGATACGTAGACACACACACACACACACATATATATATACACATACACACATATTAAGCCATAACATGGTTTACTTTTGGCTCAGTATGAGGCTAGTCTAGTACAAACTTGGTTTACTGTTGGCACGGTATAAAGCGTTAACCTAACTTTATCGAGCTGTGTACCTGAAGGGCTAACCTTTAGGCTTTAATGTCCCATTTCAATCTGGGTGCCAAAAAAACCTGGCCTTCGTGCAACCTGTAAAACTCCCTTCAAAACCTCGGGGAGGGAGGGATTAGGAAAAGAAAACACCAATTCTGTAGTAGGTTACATAACACAAGTCAACAAATTCCTTTTTCCCCACAGGCAGGGCTGAGATTCAGCAATCTCTTGCAACATCTATTTGGCAAGAAAGTATTACATTAAAGCCTAAATGTTGACTTTAATCTTATCTGACTGGTCACATTTACTCAGGTTTTGTTCATAGCTGTTGATAATTGCAGAGTCGCTTTGCCAGTTTGATTGATTTTCGATTCCTATAAAACCACGTAAGTTTTCTCCATGACAATCTGTCCGTAACCTCTTTCAGTTTCCCATCTGTGAGTGAATCCGTCCAATTTACTGTTAGTCCTTTACTTTCTCCTTCCACTTTTCCTAGCATTACAGCCTTCCCCCAGAGAGTTGGGTCCTTTGCGTATTTGTTCATTTGCATCCCACTTTTATTATTTTTCCACAAATGAAGGCGAATATACATCTCCCAGGATAATGTTGCAGGCTCCAATCTTGTGGTTCCCAACACCCCACAGGGAGGTAATTTGATTTTTAATGGGGGCAATTTGGAACCTTGTTTAAACCAAGTTAATGGCCTTTTAGCTTCCTCCGTGTGAGTAGGAGTTCACTTTTTGAATAGTACAAATTATATCTCACAGGAGGGGGCATCAGGATTTTAGAGATGCTTAGGTGGGGCATGGCCAAAAAAAGGAGGGGGCATCAGGATTTTAGAGATGCTTAGGTAGGGCATGGCCAAAAAAAGAGATGCTTAGGTGGGGCATGGCCAAAAAAAGGTCTAGAGGCTTAGTCTTCCGAGCTTTTGGACTCATGCTGAAGCCCATCCTCAAATAATTTCTCTATAGCAGAGTGTGTGTGCTTTGGGCTATTCTGTGGGTGGTATTTATATGGTGCTTAGTTGTGCATGGCTTTTTAATTATTGATTGAGGTGTTGATGGCTGGCTATTAAATCCTTGGCTGTTGTTTCCTTGTGCTGCCAAGCCCTGTCTCTTAAATATTTGATAAGCTGAGGATAAATCTGCACTTCTGTTTCCCAGGTTTCAATCACTTCCCTGGCTGTTTTTGTACCTGCTCGTCCAACAATCTTAGTAGCTGCAAAATGGAATGTATTTATTATTTTTACAAATAACTCAAGGTGGTGAACATATCCAGCGCTCTTTCCTCCTCCTATTTTTCCCACAACCTCAGTCCTGTGAGGAGTGTTG
The DNA here is from genome assembly GCF_059756535.1 of Pantherophis guttatus. Lineage (NCBI taxonomy): Eukaryota > Metazoa > Chordata > Lepidosauria > Squamata > Colubridae > Pantherophis > Pantherophis guttatus. The sequence continues at coordinate 86,741,077 of NC_142069.1, forward strand.
GGCTGAGATAGACTGACTGACTCAAGATCATCACCAGCTGACTTTCATGGCCACGGCAGGACTAGAACTCACAATCTCTTGCCTTCTAGCCTGGTGCCTTAACCACTAGCCCAAACTGGCTATGTTTTATGACTGAAATGTCATAAAACTTTGCCTGTGGTCAATTCTTTGTGTTTGACTGTACAATACAGTTCACCATGAGCTACTTTCAAGGCAGATACATCCCCGAATATCCCTGAATTTTTAAGAATTTTTCCAGTGAAGGCAGTACATTAAAAGCTTTGCCTTGAAGGCACTGATGAAGCTGGTAAGGAAATAATGAGTTTCCTCTGAATATGAAATTTTCAGTCTCATTTCAGCCCTGCCTCTCTCTCTTGCTATGAATAATTTTCTAGTAAAACATATTCCCTCCAGTTGAAAAAAACTAAGCCACAGTACGTGTTCTGCCTCTGTTTCCTGCCTAATTGTGAATGAACGTCCTATAATATCTAACTGAGGTTACTCATGCAATCATTATGCTTTTCAGTCCAAAATACATCGCTTGTGTGGGGATTAACACTTTGAAATTCTGTAACATTTATAACGTCTATTCCTTTCACATTGCCTTGAATTCAAATTCTCTTACAATGGCTTAATTTTTAACTTTCATCCTTGTTGCAGGATGAATGTTTAAGTTCTCCTGCTGTCATTCGAACAGTGTCCCTTCATGCAATAAGAATTAGGAGCCCTGGTGGCGCAGCAGACTAAAGCACTGTTATTAACATCAGCTGCCTGCAATTACTGCAAATTCAAATCTCACCAGGCTCAAGGTTGACTCAGCCTTCCATCCTTTCTAAGGTAGGTAAAATGAGGACCCAGATTGTGGGGGCAATAAGCTGACTTTGTATAAAATATACAAAAGTATGAAGGCTATTGCTTAACGTATTGTAAGCCACCCTGAGTCTCCGGAGAAGGGCGGCATATAAATCAAAATTTTAAAAAAAGAAAAAAAAAAGAATGGAGACTGGGAAACTATAATTGTAAACATATACACACCCTCAGTGGTGGGCTGCTGGGGTTCTGCAGGGGTTCGGGAGAACCTCTAGCTAAGATTCTGTGCAGTTCGGAGAACCCCCAAATCCCACTCCTGGCTGGTCCCGCCCGCCCCGCCACTCCCAGGAGCCCCCACGCGGCCTGTTTTGGATGCAGTTAAGTGCACGGTGCACGTAGAGGCTGGGGGAGGGAAGTTCGGGAAGGGGCCTCCGGCGCCCGAGGATGCCATTTTCACCCTCCCGGAGGCTCAAGGAAAGCCTCTGGAGCCCAGGGAGGGCACCCCCCCACCGCCGTGGTGCAGGAGGCCGACTAGGCCACACCCACCATGGCCACGCCCACCCAGCAACTGGGCAGAGAATCCCTTGCTAAATTATTTGAAGCCCACCCCTGCACATGCTCACAGACACACTCACTTTTTGATAATATTCCATGTACAGATAATCCTTGACCAGAGGTGGGTTCTACTTACCTTTCCTGCCGGTTCGCAACGGGACCGCGTCCGCACGCTTCTGCACATGTGCAGATCACCCATGATGACATCCGAGCGGGTGGGCGGAGTCTCCCGCCAGTTTTACTACCGGTTCTAAAGAACCGGACAGAACCAGGAGCAACTGTCCTTGACTCACAACACTTTGTTTAATGACTGTTCGAAGTTACAACAGCAACAGGAAAAAGTGACTTATGGCTGTTTTTCACACTTACAACCCGATGGTGAAGTGATCAAATTTCAGCCGCTTGGCAACTGACTCATATTTATGACGGTATATGATCGATCCCCTTTTGCGACCACCTGACAAGCAAAGCCAACGGGGAAGGTGGATTCACTTAACCACGGTGTTGCTAACTTAGTGTTTCACTTTTTAAAATGTGGCAAGGAAGGTCGTAAAACGGGGCAAAGCTCATTTAACAAAGGCCTCGCTTAAGCAACCAAAATTTGGGGCTCAGTTGTGGTCGTACGTCGAGGACTACCTGTGCTCGCCTCTTTTACTAATGTTGTAGCTTTTATTCCTATGCTTCCGCTTCTATGGGGCTTTTCTGGGAAAGCAAAACTTAGTGTAGCCTAGTTCTAAATTTGGTGCCATCACTGGTGCTGCGAGGGATTCGGACCAATTAATCCCCTTAACATGATTCATGCAGTTTCTGCTTTGTAGGAAATGCTGTGAAGGCATTTTCTCACTGGGAGGAACTTCTCCCTTGTTTTGCTTCCTGCTCTTGGGAATCCCCTCCTAACCTCAAGTCAAGGCATCATAATATCTGCCCTTTTCTCCTCCTCCTCCTCTCAGGGTTTAAGAGGCTTGGAAGGGCAGCTTTGACATTTGTACAATGTGGTCATCTTTTTTTTTTTTAAATCCTTGCTGATAAAATATAGCAACGAAAAGGAAGGGTAGGGGTTCAGATGCTGTCTGGAACCCCAATTTCTCTGCTTCCAGATGGCCATCTTGTTGACTGACCCACCCTCCCTTCATTGTCCTTCCTTCCTTCCTTCCTTCCTTCCTTCCTTCCTTCCTTCCTTCCTTCCTTCTTCCTCCCTCCCTCCCTCCTTTCTGCTTCCTGTTGGTCATCTTCTTTGCTTGCTTCTTTCCTTCCTTCCCTTCTCTCCCTTCTTCCTTTCCTCCCTCCCTCCCTCTTCCTTCCTTCTTTCTTTCCTTCCTTCCTCCCTCCCTTCCTCTTCCTTCCTTCTTTCTTTCTTTCCTTCCTTCCTCCCTCCCTCCCTCCTCCTTTCTGTTGGCCATCTTGTTGACTGACTCTTCCTCCCTCCCTCCTTCCCTCCTTTCCCACTCCCTCTTCTCCACTGAGGTTCCTAGGAACCTGCATGAAGATTCTTGTGTAGGAGAAGAGAAGAGAAGAGAAGAGTTGGAAGGGGCCTTGGAGGTCTTCTAGTCCAACCCCCCGCTCAAGCAGGAAACCCTACACCACTTCAGACAAATGGTTATCCAACATCTTCTTAATCTTCTTAAAAACTTCCAGTGTTGGAGCATTCACAACTTCTGGAGGGAACTTCTGGAGCAGGTCAACACAACCAGATGGAAATGTGTTTTAAGGCCCGGATTGCTGGACTAAAAAAATAATAATTTTCTCTGGTCCTTATTTAAAGGCCCACTTTATATTAATTTGTAATCTACATGGATGCACTTTAATCAAAATTATTATCCCCCAAAATAGATTTACTCTACTTTTAACATACAGTGCTGCTGCTGATAAAACATATTTATTAGGCTGTAAAGGTTCAGTTTGCTGTTACATGATCCCTGCTCTGGCAGCCTCTTCAATATATTTCTGTAATATAAGATGGCAGAAGTTTCAGCTTCTGGAGAATTCACCAGTTAGAGAGCTAATGGCTGCAGCCAGATAGTGTTTCATCTTACCTAATTTGGTGCAGCTCCACTCCCTGCTTATTTGCTTCTATGTCCACTTTAAGATTTTATACTTATGTTTAAAGGCTAGTATTTAAAGAAGCGCCTTTCCCTGTCTGAACTAATCAAGTTTGAAGATCTGATGGGGGTGGTGGGGTGGTGTCTCTTCTCAAATTTCTTCAATACTATATGTAGGACTGCTTAAGTCTGAGCGGCAAAGTTCCACATGAACACTTGATGGCAGCAAAGAGTAAAAATTCTATGTCCCTTTGTTGTCCTCTTGTGATCATATGGAATATGTCATCCCCATATATTGTGGCAAGAACATAATATCGTCTTTCCTTTTGTATGCTGGATTTTTTTTTCACTTCCTGCCTAAGAAAACAGACAGAAAAATAATATTATTTCATCTATATTGCTCTTGATAATTGATCTACAAATATCTTGTGTATTACTGAGGGTGTTCATGTTTTGGCTTTTTTTACATTCTTATATATTCTGCCATAGCTAAGCCAAAATCAAACAAGCCACATTACCGTCTAGTCTAATATGTAAATTGAGTCTAAAACTTTTCTTTTATCTGTTTGCTAAGTCACCATTCATTGTTACTGCTAAATGAAAAGATAAATGGCCAATGCTGTTCCTTGAGCACTGTCATTTGTTTGATCATACCCAGATCAGTGGTGGGATTCAGCCGGTTCGGGCCGGTGAACCGGTTGTTAAATTGCTGGTTAACCACCACCACCCTTTCCAGGAGTCTCCACACGTCCCATTTTGGCTCCCAGATAAGTGCAGGGAGGCCTACTAGGCCCAAAATGGGGCACGTGGGATGCGGTGCCTCCCCCCGTGGCCCATTTTTGCTCCAAGGGGGGTGCAGGAGGCCGAGCAGTGGTGGGATTCAGCCAGTTTGCACTACTTCGGGAGAACCGTTAACTTTCTGAGCAGTTTGGCAAACTGGTCGTTGGAAGAAATCATTAGGGCAGAGAACTGGTTGTTAAATTATTTGAATCCCACCACTGAGGCCGAGTACTATCTGTCACACCCCCTGGCCCTGCCCACCATGGCCATGCCCACCCAGCCAGTCATTGGTTGTTAAATTATTTGAATCCCACCATTGACCCAGATCAAATTTTTGCTTAAATTTGCTTAAGATTAGGGAATCCCCCTTACCCAAACCAAGTCACACCAGCTTGACAAGCAAACATATTGATTAATGAGCCAGTTTTAGGTGTGCGGGGGCTCACTAGGTTAGAACGCTGGGCTGACGATTGGCAGCCTCATGTTCGAGACCCGTTGCTGCCGGAGAACAGGGTGAGCTCCCATTACACGCTCCAGCTCCTGCCGACCCAGCGGTTCATAAGCAGAACCACAAGTAGATAAATAGATACCACTTTGGTGGGCAACTTAATGTCCCCCAGACAACAGTGATGTCACCGACAAATCCTTTCACCATGGAAGCACTTGGATGCTTCTGACACAGAAATATGAACCAGTGTGGTGTAATGGTTAAGGTGCTGGTCTAAAAACCAGGAGGCTGTGAGTTCTAGACCTGCCTTAAGCATGAAAGCAACTGGGTGACCTTGGGCCAGTCAAATCTCTCTCAGTCCAACCCACTTCACAGTAATGTGAATAATGTGAATGGTATAGGATCAGTTATATGAACACTGAAGGACCCTCTTTATTCACATTATTATAAGACAGAAAAGTGCTTGTTTAGAAATTACACTAAGTCAGCGAAATTCCATTCTTGGCAACATATCTTTTGAGGGGCCTATCTGTCAAAGATGCAAGGACCATATATAATATATATCTTTTGAGGGGCCTATCTGAACATCCATCTGAAACAAAAAGTAAGTTAATAATCCAAGGACAGCCCAGGATCTATGGATCAGTGATTACAGAAGAGGAGGATGTTTAGCTAAAATTATCTCATGTACTATAAATTAGGGCAGGAATTTAGTAATTAAAAAAGTGTCAATTATCATGTAACGGATGTATGTTAACCATATATGAAAAACTGATGTGCCAGCAGAATCCTTTGTCTTGGATATGTACAAAAGCAGTTATATCAGAACTCTTTCCTTGTTCAGAATTGCAGATACAAATCTGGTTCTGAAACTGCGCAAATAAAACTGTCTCTGGCTGACCAAGGAATGTTGTTTGGTCCCATCATTCTACAACAACAGGGCTGCTGTTTTGGGGGAAAATAGAAAGAGGAAGGAGTATTATGTATGTCCACCGCCTTCAATTACTTGCAAAGTAATAACGGTGAAATAAAAATCAAACAAATATATGCCTCTTAAGATTAGCAAGGTGTGCTTTGCTTTTGAACCAACAATTACTAAAACAGAAACATGGGTTATGTTTCTATTGTTTATCTATTCTGCAGTTTTTGTTTATAATAACTTGCATAATTCTGAGATAACCTAAGTATAATATTACATGATTCTGAGATCTCAGGCATCCATAATTTTAGAGTCATTCGCATACAAAGTTTCTAGAAAACCCTGGTCTTTTGGGAAACAAAGGATATCTCAAATATCGGAACTGCGTTTCCCTGAAATACACCTTCTTATCAATATGACTCTAACCCTAAACAGTCTTACTAATCTTGTGCCTTCTTGACACCCTGATTATCAAACTAGAGAAGAGTTTCCTCAAATACCAATTTGTAGGACGATACTAAACGTTAGCAGTTCAACAATTGCTAAATGGGATTTAAGTACACGTGGCACTGGATGTTCCAGAAACCAGCTTGGCTCCCATGCTTCTGATTTGGCAAGCCATTTGAATTTTTCTTAGATTTACAGCCTTGCTGAGTTACCAAGTAGTCAGGTAAGATTTTAGCAAATGAGAAAGAAGCACGTAAGAAAATACTTTCTCAGGCCAGAGATTAGAATTAAGCTTGGAGGCGAATTCTGAATTCTGAAGCAAAAAAGGACAATGGTGGAACAGCAATAAAATGTTTTTATCTCTTTAACAGGATCTCTTTTTTTTTGGAGTACCAGCCATTGAGTACCCTCCTTGAGATATTGTCTTCTTCAAAGTCCTAAGCTGACTGGATCCAGGTTAAAGAACTATGCTTTTATGAACCTACCTAGATTTTAAGATTGGCTTGGATGACGTTGATTGATTCAACATGAAGGACAGTAAGTTGACAAACATTAGAGATGATGCCATTTTAGCCAGGGGTGAAATGCTCCCTGTTCGGACCGGATCACCCGATCCGGTAGCGATGGCGGTGGGTGGTTCGGCGAACCTGTAGCAAAAATCCCTTCCCCCACCATGCCCAGCTGAGCCGCACGATCATCAGAGGCTTTTTTTTTTACTTTTAAAAGCATTTTTTCTACAAGGTTGTAGAAAAAAATGCTTTTAAAAGAAAAGCTGGGATCGTCAGAGCCTTTTAAAAACATTTTTTTTACAACCTCGAAGAGGTTGTAGAAAAAATGCTTTGAAAAGGTAAAAAAAAAGCCTCTGACGATCCCAGCTGAGTTGCCTGTTCGTCAGAGGCTTTTTTTTCTTTTAAAAGCATTTTTTTCTACAACCTTGTAGAAAAAATGCTTTGAAAAGGTAAAAAAAAAGCCTCTGACGATCCCAGCTGTGCAGTGCGATCGTCAGAGGCTTTATTTTTACTTTTAAAAGCAATGCTTTCAAAGATTGTGCGCCACAGCTGATGACCCCCGACTCTCGCGCTGTTCTAATTACTGCATGCCTCCTTTTGATGTGCACTGCGCGCGCACCCCTCGCATTTGGTGCGTGGTGTGCACTGCGCAACCAGCAAACCGGTAGTAAACCAGTTCAGATTTCACCGCTGACTTTAGTCCCCTGGCTCCTCTGTGCTACAGTTGTCTCCTGAAAATAAATGACAGGTAGTCCTTGACCTAGGACCACAACCGAGTCCATAAAATTTCGGTCACTAAGCAAGACAGTTGTTAAGTGAGTTGTGCCTCACTTAAAAGGTTTTTTTTTTTTTCACTTTTACCACCTTTTTTTGCCACAGCTGTTAAGTGAATCACTGCAGTTGTTTAAATTAGTAATACGGTTGATAAGTAAATCTGCTTCCCCCATTAACTTTGCTTGTCAGGTCTCAAAAGGAGATTGTGTGACCCTGGGGACACCGTCATAAATACATGCCGATTGCTAAACAGCTGAATTTTGTTCACATGACCATGGGGATGGGGCAATGGTCATAAGGGTGAAAAATGGTCATATCACTTTTTTTCCAGTGTCGTCGTAATTTCGGTCAGTTAAAGAATGGTTGTTCTTCTCCCCTTTTTTAATTTTAAAATATTAAATATTAATATTAAAGCATATTTTTAAAATATGCTGGAGATAGATGCTTCAATTTACTTCTCACAGGCCTTTATTTTAAAACATTTGTTTATTGGAATGAACGTTTAATTACCACTGTTTTCTTATCAAATTGTGTTTTGTATTATTTAATGAAGACTTCCTTTCAACTGCTTTTATTGCTAACCGTGGGAAAACAGCTGGTTCTTCAGAGGTGGCCAAGACGTCTATAGAATTCTTTATAGAACATAATTTTTTTATTGGCTAAGTGTGATTGGGCACACAAGGAATTTGTCTTTGGTGCATACGCTCTCAGTGCACATAAAAAGACAAGATACACTGATCAAGAATCATAAGGTACAACATTTAATGATAGTCCTAGGGTAAACAATCAAATCATACTAGGAAACAATCAATATAAATCTTAAGGATACAAGCAACAAAGTTACAGTCATGCAGTCATAAGTGGGAGGAGATGGGTGGTGGGAACGATGAGAAGATTAATAGTAGTGCAGACTTAGTGAATAGTTTGAGAGTGTTGAGGGAATTATTTATTTAGCAGAGTGATGGCGTTCGGGGAAAAACTGTCCTTGTGTCTAGTTGTTCTGGTGTGCAGTGCTCTATAGCGTCGTTTTGAGGGTAGGAGTTGAAACAGTTTATGTCCAGGATGTGAGGGGTCTGTAAATATTTTCACAGCCTTCTTTTTGACTCCTGCAGTATACAGGTCCTCAATGGAAGGCAGGTTGGTAGTAATTATTTTTTCTGCAGTTCTAATTATCCTCTGAACTCTGGGTCTGTCTTGTTGGGTTGCAGAACCAAACCAGACAGTTATGGAGGTGCAGATGACAGACTCAATCATTCCTCTGTAGAACTGGATCAGCATTATGTACATTGCAGTTAGATTGGGGTATTGGAACATTTCTGGCTATGTAACTTATTCTGTTTGTTTTTAATTTGCCAAATTAGGGAGGTGGTCTTTTTTTATTTTTTACTTTGCTTATCACGCTAACACGACCTGCTCTGAGAACTATTTGCCTTCAAAAAGAACAGTGGGGCAGTATCCTTTATGCAAACCCTCTTAAGCAGGGCAATGGAATCATTTATTAGCTGGTATCTGGTTTGTCCCGTTCAGCAAGATTTGTTCTGTAGGCTCACATTCCTCATAGTTTGTTTGTTTTTTTAATTTGATTTATATGCTGCTCTTCTCCGGAGACTCAGGGCGGCTTACAATGCACTAAGCAATAGCCTTCATCCTTTTTGTATATTTATACAAAGTCAGCTTATTGCCCCCACAAACTGGGTCCTCAATTTACCTACCTTAGAAAGGATGGAAGGCTGAGTCAACCTTGAGTCTGGCGAGATTCGAACCTGCAGTAATTGCAGGCAGCTGGTCTTAATAACAGGGTGCTTTAGACCACTGTACTACCAAGGCTCTAGTTCATCTCATTGTAGTGTTTTAAAGCAGGAGTCAGGGTGGTATAATGGTTAAGGCAGAGGTGGGTTTCAGCAGATTCTGACCAGTTCTGGAGAACCGGTAGCAGAAATTTTGAGTAGTTCGGTGAACCGGTAGTAAAAATTCTGACTGGCCCCGCCCCCATCTATTCTCTGCCTCCCAAGTCCCAGCTGATCAGGAGGAAATGGAGATTTTACAGTATCCTTCCCCTGCCACGCCCACCAAGCCACACCCACAGAACCGGTAGTAAAAAAATTTGAAACCCACTACTGGGTTATGTTCTACCCCAGCTCCGGATTCCCGAGGATATAGACACACACCAACGGTCCTTATCAAATTTATTAAGTAGCAAGAATAAACCAAAGTCCGGCAAAGGTTGGCAACCAGCCCAGAAAACAAGAAACAATAAGACTTTTCCAAAAATGCTCTGATGATAATTACAAGTTGTTTCCAGCAAGAAACTTACTAAAGGCGTGTGACTTAAATAGGCTAAGGGAGTGGCCAATTATCCTCAAGCCCTACTCTCGAGGAAACCTCCTCCTCCTGAGTAGCCACTCCTGCCTTTTGGCAGCCCTGCGTGCTCGAGCATTGAGGAGAGGCTCCTCCACTTCGCTCTCTCCACTTGAAGGAGCCTCTGGAGGTTCTGAAGGCCCAGGCTGAGTCTCTGCCTCTGGCACCACATCCTCTTCAGCCTCCTCGCTGTCCAATGTGAGCGCCGGCTGTGCAGGCTGCTGGCACGACACCACACCAGCCTCCTGGTCGTCGGGATCAGCCATGATCTGCGCAGGCCACTTGTGGGCCACAATAGGTTAAGGTATTGGACTGACACTCAGGAAACCCAGGTTCTAGTTTATGAAGAATCAGAGAAAATCTCACAGTGACTTTGGGTCAATTGCTTCATCTCAACCTAATCTGTGGAGTCCTTTCTGGTTGTTTCCTGAGCAGGCGTTTTATTGCCAAACTAGGTAACGTCATCAGTGCTAGTGATGGCGTTAATCAAGGCACTGAGGATGTTACTTAGTTTGGTAATGAAACATCTGCTCAGGAAACAACCAAGCTCAGAGAGCATTAAGGACTCCACAGTTCAACCCTGAGCTACAAATACAGGTGGACCTCGACTTACGACCACAACTGAGCCCCAAATTTCGGTCGTTAAGTCAGACGTTTGTTAAGTACATTTTGCCCCCATTTTATGGCCTGCCTTGATACGATTCAATTTAGGTGGTTAAGATGCTGACCAGATTCCTGATTTTAGTTAATTTTTATACGCAAATGAGAAAAGAACCTGAATTTAAAATAATACTGCCTCTCCCCCAAAAAGGAAGATTAGATGTATTAAAAAAATGTTGTGCAATGCTCAATAGTTCTTCCTTGTCAACTGAAGATTGACTATGACATTGAAACCAATCTGGGAGATTTCCCCTGCCCCATGTGGCCACATGACACGTGTGTACATGTTTCAATAGAGGATAATATCTGTAGTTCAGGGTTGAACTGTGGATTCCTTGATTCCGTCTGAATTTAGATGTTTGCTTGTGAACAAGCAAACATTTCATGACCCAGACATGGTAACATCAGCTACCATCATTGTGGGTATGCTCCCAGTTTATACACAATAGCTTACCTTAACAGTATTGGTAGAGGTATGGTTTCTACTTGGTACTTCCTTGATGGTGTTATTTATTACTAGATTATTTGTCTGGTGTTAATCCCTGCTTATCTGTGTATGGCCTGCTGGAGACGATGTGGTCTTTTTGATCTTAAACTTTTTTTAATGGTCTCTCTTGATTGGTTTGTAAATAGGGTTTAACCAGTAGTGGGTTTCAACACCTGGCACTACTAGTTCGCCGTGACGCTTCTGCGCATGTGCAGATTGTTTTTGTTGGCAGGTGGGATGAGCCTCCCACCACCGCCACTATCAGTTCGCCCAAACCGGGGTGAACTGGGAGCAACCCACCACTGGGTTTATCTCTATGTGCCCGTTGATGGCGGATTTGTCTGAGTGCCAAGCTTCCAGGAATTCTGTAGTGTTTTGGGTTTGAGCATGGTCTTGGATGCTCACAGTTTCCCAAATGAAACTATGGTTGAGTCTGTCCATATGTAGGGAGATTCATTGTGTCTTAATCTTCATGGATGCATTGTGCTAGCCTTCAAAAGACTTCACTAGGCACTGAGCGGCTGTTATAATTAGAAAAGTGAATCAAAGAACACCTATTTAAAGGTAAAGATTCCCCTTGCACATATGTGCTAGTCGTTCCTGACTCTAGAGGGCAGTGCTCATCTCTGTTTCAAAGCCGAAGAGCCAGGGCTGTCCAAAGACGTCTCCGTGGTCATGTGACCGGCATGACTCAACGCCAAAGGTGCACGGAACGCTGTTCCCTTCCCACCAAAGGTGGTCCCTATTTTTCTACTTGCATTTTTTTACGTGTTTTCGAACTTCTAGGTTGGCAGAAGCTGGGACAAGTAACGGGAGCTCACCCCGTTACGCGGTGCTAGGGATTCGAACCGCTGAACTGCCGACCTTTCGATCGACAAGCTCAGCCTCTTAGCCACTGAGCCACCCTGTCCCATACCTATTTACTATTTACCTATTCTGCTGTACTTTCCAGTCTGTTATATCCAGAATATTCTCTTCGGTCCCCTTCTTTTATCCTGGGTAGGTGGGTGCGCTTTTTTGGTATTGGTCCACATCCATTCTGCCACTATTATTTTCTAAGAATAAATACAATGGAGCTTAGAAGTATCCTTGTAAATAATGATTGCGTGGATGTTAGTGCTTTGATTTGTAGCACATTGTTTGTTCAGTGAATCTAATAAAAATCCAAGTGGAGTCACATAACATGATAATTAAACTTAGACAAAACCTTGGGAGACACTAGATTTACATGATTTAAATCTAAATCTAGTTGAAAAAGACTTGGTCTCTGGCATCAGCTGCTCCTTTGTGCAGTCAAATCGCTGACACTACCCTGCAACATGTTGTTGGTCACAGCACAGCAATATTTTGCCGGCCACATCTGCAAGCTTTTTAGTTTCTTCTCCTGAACATTGCAGATTGTTCTAGATATGATATTCAGACATTTGGAAAGCATCCAAACAATTCCCTCTCTCTCTCACAACAGCCCAGAAAACTGGTACCAAGGAATTTGTTGTTTTGATCATTGCTGGAATGAGACAATGGCTGGGATCCTATAAAAAGCACTGAGATTTTCATAGAAAGATTGAATCGATCCCAAATGAGATGCACCGGACAGATTTCAAATACCGGGCTCAAATTCAGCATTTGGTCCCTCGCTTTCATTATTACCAGTGGAATCTGTATAAAAGGATGAATATATGTAGAGACTGGGGGTGACTCAACCAATCGGCTTGATTTTTCCCAATAATAGAAAAGGCGACATGTAAAAGCAGCATGGACTTTGGTCTCGGGAGCTTTTGCTGAATTTTGCTTTATTACTCTGAACTTTGAAAAAATACCTTTGTAGTAAAGCTGTTGCATAAGGCCGTTTCACCACTGATCTGTACTTTGCCAGGGCACGCTAGTACAAAGCCACTGCCCTCCTAATCACCAAAGGAAAGTTCTTTGAGCTTGAATTCAACGTCTCGTGACTTCATAAGCTACGCGGACTTTGTGTAGGCTCCTAGGCTGCAGGTACATTTGGTATTGACGCCTTCCAGGAAGTTATTTTATTTTATTTTATTTTATTTTATTTTATTTTATTTTACTTTATTTTATTTTATTTTATTTTATTTTATTTTATTTTATTTATTTTATTTTATTTTATTTTATTTTATATTTATATTTTATTTTATTATTATTTTTATTTTATTACTGTATTATTTATTTTACTTTATTATATTTTTTATTTTATTACTTTATTATTTTATATTATATTTTTTATTTTGTTTTGTTTTGTTTTATTTTTGTTTTATTTTATTTTATTTTTTATTTTTATTTTTATTTTTGTTTTATTTTATTTTTTATTTTTGTTTTATTTTATTTTTTTATTTTTTTTTATTTTTTATTATTTTTATTTTATACTATATTTTATTTTATTATTTATTTTATATTTTTATTTTATTTTATTTTTTTACTGTGTTTCATTTATTATTATTATTATTATTATTATTATTATTATTATTATTATTATTAATTTCCTTTTGGCTTTCTAGACCTAGGCTAATTCATAGCTCTGGAGTTTCTTGGTGCATTTCTATCAAAATACTACTAATACTACTAAATAGTACTAAACAGCTAAATGCTGCTATTGGCTTGCCATCCTAGTACATTCATCCGTATTTGGTTCCTTACCATGAAGGGGGGCGGGAGGAACGTGATGGCTTAGCGGTTAAAAACACTGACCTTGAGAGCTGACCGCCCAGGTTTGAGACCCGAGCACCACGCAACAGGCTGAGTTCCATTTCCTTGCTCCAGCTCCTGCCCACCTAGCAGTTCGAAAGCATGCAAATGCAAGTAGATGAATAGGTACCACTTCAGTGGGAAGATAACAGTGCTCTGTGAACCTTTGGTGTATAGCTATGCATGCTACATGACTGCAGAAATTGTCTTTGGACAACGCTGGTACTCCCTTGGCCAAGAAATGGAGATTGAAATTATTCCACATTTAAAGTCATCTATGAAACGTAAAAACACACCTGCCAATCAGGGTTGATTTAATGTACTATACTATATTAATGCTACCAAATTCTGGGAGCTGAATTCCACAAGCCTTACCGTTGCCAAAGTTGGACACTCCTGTCTTAGAGTATAAAGGGGAAGCCGATAAAAAATATTGATGGAAATTTCTTGTTATGACCATCTCCAGCTGCTTCCTTTGGACCAGCCCTTGGCTTAAAGTCAATATTTGGCATTCAGAATATATTGTTAGCGTACTCAAGAGCCCTGGAGGGAGAAAGCTGGGATATAAATCATAACAAATAAATGAATAATGTGCCTCTTGATTTAGAGTCCAAACAAGAGTCGGCTTTTCTGCAACCTACTCTAATCCTCAACCCCTTCACTCTCGCTAAATCCCTAGATTAACAGAATCTATTTCCAGTAGAAACTGATTGTGAACGTACAGTTAGCGTATTTTATCATGGAAATCTACCACGTGCATGGAAAATCCTGCTTCTCTTGTTAGCCACGGCAAGTGATCATACAGGGACTCTTGAAGGATGGTTTAAAAAATGCCCCAGATTTTCCCTGTCTCAGCTTTGGAAAGTCCCCCTGTTTAATTTTAACAATTGCATCGGGCACAGATGGGCAATGGGCTTCTGTAATTCCATGCCGGGGTTTCTGGGCATGTGTGTTTTGCAAACTGCCTGCCATCCCTCCCCATGCAAACAGCTCAGGTTTCACCAGCTGAGCTCAACGGAGAACCCCTAGGCATGGCGACTTTCAAAATGCCTGCCTCTGGTTTTGGAAGTGTTTTCCTTAGGATCTTCTTCTTACGACGTGCTTGAAGCAACAGTAAATGTGGTGTATCCAAAGCGAGAGTTAAACTTGGTTGGACCGGCGCTATCCAATTGTAGAAAGTTAGCACCCACCGCTCTCCTAGACGAATGAAATACTTTGAGACATATTTAAAAAGGCAGAATGTTATATTTCCCCTAAAAGAGAAAATAGAAATCTGAAAGGAAACAGAAACTCGGAGCCCCAGTTCCCTGCCCCCAGGCAGATACTAAACTAAGGCCAGCTTTTAGAAATGCAGATCTGGTAATCCATTCAAGGCAGGATATTTCGAACAAAGGCAGAATTAGGTACAATTAGGTAGGATCAGCCCTCACTCAAGATCCAAACCCGGAAAGCCATTAAGACACAATAGGAATGGCCCAATACCCTTTCAGGATACAAGCCCAGGGGTGGGCTTCAAAAATTTCAGCAACAGGATCTCTGCCCTATTGCTGGGTGGGCGTGGCCATGGTGGGTGTGGTCTAGTCGGCCTCCTGCACCACGGCGGGGTGTGTGTGTCCTTTTTACCTTCCCCTGGCTCCGGAGGCTTTCCTCCAGCCTCTGGGAGGGCGAAAACTGCCTCCCCTGGGCTCCGGAGGCCCTCCACAGCTTCCGGGAGGCCTGTTTTTCCCCCTCTGTGCGGGCCCTGCTCTTACCTCTCATCCAAAACGGGCTGTGTGGAGACTCCTGGGAGGGGCGGGGTGGCTGGGGCAGGGCCAGCCAAGAGTGGGATTTGGAGGTTCTCCGAGCCGGCCATAACGTTAGCTACGTGTTCTCCCGAACCCGGGCGAACCCGTAGCAGCCCACCCCTGCTGACAAGCTTCCTTATTACATCATCTCAGAGAGTCGAGGCTTCAATCAAACTTACAGTAATTCAGACAACCTTAAAAATTAGCTATGACCCCTGCATTGCCCTCTGGGAGTCTGACAACCAATAGAATACATTTCTTGCACAGGAACAGGAAGCTCAAGGGCAAGGCCCAAGAGAGGGTATAAATAACCCTCTCTCTCTCTCTCTCTCAACTCCATGTGTTCAGCTGCACCAGGACCTCAAACCCATGTGGTCCCGTCCATCAATAAACCATCTTTCCAATCAGCCTCCATGTTTCCAGTGTCTTTCTCACCACTTGGAACTGAACCAGATGGATATTTTCTTCCTACACAATTTTTCCCAGGAATGCTCTTTCAAATAAATTCTCAACTTCTCGTCACTTCATAAGCAGGCCTTGACGCCTTCCAGGAAATTATATTTATTACATTTCATTTCATTTTTGACTTTCTAAGTATAATTTATAGCCCTGGAGTTTCCTGGTGGATCGCCATTAAAATACTAATCAGGTTTGCCTTTCCGTTGCCAAAGTTAGCTAAGTGATGCTACCGCAGTGGTGGGTTTCAAAATTTTTTTACTACCGGTTCTGTGGGCGTGGCTTGCTTGGTGGGCATGGCTTGGTGGTAATGTGACTGAGTGGGTGTGGCCAACTTGACGTCACTCACGGCCACAGCCACTCAGTCACATGACCACCCCACCTAGCCACGCCCACAGAAAAAGGTAGGAATTTTTTTTGAATTTCTCCCTATCTACTTATTTTCTGCCCAGGCCTGGCCTAATCTATCAAAGGCCTCCTCCTGCCTGCCATCCCGCGCTCCCTTCACCAGTCGCACATGTCGCACACGTCGCCCTGTTTCCCCTCCCCCCACCTCTTTCTTCGGGCTGCTTACCTTCCTCCCGCGGCGACTGATCTGGAGTCAGTGGGGTGCGATGGCAGCGGCTTTTTCGGTGACCTCCGGTAGTTTTTGGCTAGGAGGCTTTTTCTTTTTTGATGTGACTGCGAGAAGCCTCCCAGCTGCCGCCTCTTTGCCAGCCGCTTCCCGGCAGTCGTGCGGGCAGGTGTGGCATGCGAGCGACAACCGGGCTATCAGTTTGGGTGCATGGCCAGCCAGCGGTCGCTACCGGTTCAGCGACCCAGGCCAAATTTCCGCTACCGATTCGCCCGAACCAGTGCGAACCGGTAGAAACCCACCACTGTGCTACCAACTTGCCATCCTAATACAGGTAGTCCTCGACTTACAACAGTTCATTTAGTGACCGTTCAAAGTTACAATAGCACTAAAAAAATAGGACTGATGACTTTTTTTTCACAGTTACGACCTTTGCAGCATTCCCCATGATCAGGTGATCAAAATTCAGATGCTTGGCAATTAGTTCATACTTATGACCATTGCTTTGATCCCCTTTTGTGACCCTCTGACGAGCAAAGTCAACGGGGGAGCCAGATTCACTTAACAACTGGGTAACTAACTTGTCAACTGCAGGGATTCACTTAACAACTGCGGCAGGAAAGGTTGTAAACCAGGGCAAATCTCACTTAACAAATTCCCTCACTTAACCACAAATTCTGGGCTCAGTTGCGGTCGTAAGTCGAGGACTACCAATAGAAGCTGGAAACAGCTTTCATAACATTAGAAGGCATCGCCCATTCCTTTTGAAAGAAGGACTTTTGCAACGTATGACAATGAATCCAGCAATGCTGAGCGATGTTGTGTTATATCATTGCTATCATCGTAGTGACCTTTTAAATAGAGGAAGCTTCTGCTGTCCCCGTTACTTTGGAATTTAAACCTTTAAACAGAATTTAATTTTAAACTTTTAAACTTAAACAGGTCATCAATGGTACAATTCACAAAATTGGGAACATTTTGCCTCTCTCTTTTTGGGCCACATTTCTCTACTTCCTTCTTCCCTGCCATTTACTACCGGACAGCCCCTTGTTCATAAACTGGCCTACATCCCTTTGGGTTATCCTCCAGACAGAATCATCCCATGGGAGGAAAGGGGCAATTTTTTTTTTAATTAAAATCAGAGCCACCATGTCACGATCAAAGCCTCCCTTTGTTTACAACCTTTGAAAAAAAGAGGGGGGGCGTCATTTGTGTAATTGCGGTGCGGTGTGGTTGGATCCTCAGTTTCCCAGTTGAAACTATGGCTGAGTTTGTCCGTGTGCAATGAGTTTAAATAGTTTTCGTCATGTCGTCTCACTGTGAGAAGGCAGCATGAGGTTACAGGTGCCAATTCCCTCTGTACTGTTACAAAACGTTGAAAGAGTATAGAGTAGTGGCCAAAATTGTAGAAACCTTTCGGGAAAAGTGTATTTTCTAAAACTAGCTAATAACACCACTTTTTGCGGGCAGTAGTACCATAAAATTATATATCAATGGAAAGATCATTTAATCAAGAATGTAATGCAATAACTTTTATGGAGGATTTGCTATCAGAATAGCAGTTACAGTATAAAGAAGAAAAGTGAAACATAAAAAAAATGAAATATACAAAAATGATCACCACAGAAAAAACGAGATAGACAAAAATTATCACACCAGTTAATACTCAGTTGGGTAACCTTTAGCATGAATTACAGCCTTACAACGTCTTCCCATGGAGTGAACCAAGTCTTTTAGTTATTTAGCTGTTGTAATGTGAAACCAAGATTGAATGATGGCTTCTATTAACTGGGTTTTATTGCTGGGTTGATTCTGACTAACAATCGGCTCCATAGATTTTCAATTGGGTTAAGAAGATCTGGGCTATTCCCAGGGCCATTCCAGCAGTGGAATAGGATTATCTTGAAACTCCAAAAAAAAAAAAAAAGTGGGGTTATTAGCCATCAAACCTCAAAAATACACTTTTCCCAAAAGGTTTCCACAATTTTGGCCACTACTGTAGTGTAGTTTTTGCAGAGGGTTTTCTTGAATTTTCCTCATCCTTTCATTTCTGCATTACCCTTTCACTTGGACTTCAGTACCCTGTAGGAGCAATTAATTAAGAGGACATAATTTTGCTTATTGAAGCAAAAAGGAGTTGGTTAATAACTGTGTGGCCAATTTGTCTTCCCCTTGAGAAGTGTTTAGTTTCCTTTTGGGCAAGGAGATTGTAGGAAAATTACTTCAACATTGCCCTCTGCCGGCAATTTGAGGAGCAGCAGGGTTCTCTCGCGACAGAACTTGCTACGAGCATTATTTCTATCCCATTGATTTTACATTACAAGTAGTCCTCAACTTACGACCACAATTGAGCCCAGAATTTATATTGCTAAGTGAGACATTTGTTAAGTGAGTTTTGCCCCATTTTACAATTTTGTTTGCCACATTTGTCAAGTGAATCACTGCAGTTGTCACGCCGTTACTAAGTGAATCTGGCTTGCTCATTGACATGGCTTGCCAGAAGGTCGTAAAAGGGGAATCACATAACTCCGGGACGCTGCAAACGTCATAAATATGAACCAGTTGTCAAATCCTGTGACCGTGGGGATGCTGCAACGGTCATAAGTGTGAAAAAATGGTCACAGGTCACTTTTTTTCAGTGCCATTGTAATTTCGAACGGTCACTAAATGAACTGTTGTAAGTCGAGGAGGACTACCTGTATTTACTGTGATAAGATAATGAAGTGAAAGCAACAAATTCAGCACAAATGTTCCTGGGTGCCTTCATTCTGGGAAATGCAGCTGCAATGAATATCCATTTGCATCTTCAAGAATAGTCATAACATCCAGAGGTAGTATTCAGCCGGTTCGAACTGATTCGCCTGAACCGGTAGTGGAAATCATGGGTGGGGTGGGGTGGGCTCTATGCCATTCTATTTAGACATATTTTTGAGGCTGGGCGCATGTGCAGAAGGCACATGCGCCAGCAAAGCGCATGAGCAAAAAGCTGGGCGCTCACATTTCCGAACTGGTAGAGAAAGTAAGTGAATAACACCCCTGATAACATCTAAACACTCTCATGTTTCCAGCTTATTCAACAAGGAGGAGGGTTATCATTTGCTATTGTGATTACTTTCATTGTTGTTACCATGGTTGTGTTGTGACCTAGGCTTACTGAGTCATTACAAGACACAATTAGTCCCAAACAAACCTATTTTATTGTAACAGCTGAGAATTACATACATTCCCAGCTGAGTCCCAATTAGTTGCAAAACAAGTCCGTCGGAAGAAGTCCTTCGGGATAATCACCAATCTTTATATTCTTTGACACACTACCAAAGACCTTACTTGGCAAAGCCCCACAAAGTTCAGAAACAAAGAAGAGATGCCGACTGGAAACAGAGTTAGCAACATTGCTTTCCTGCAAAAAGGCCCAAGGGCCTTTGTTTCTCTTTTAAGCCTTATGGGAGGGGCCAATCATCCCCTGGCCTTACTCCCGAGTCGTCCCTTTTGCTTTAGCTGCTCTTGCCTTCTGGCAGCTCTGCACATGCCTGCACTAGGAACAGGCTCCCCCTGTTCCTCTGCCTCTCTGCTGCCGGACTCTGGGGGCTCCAGAGTCCGCACATAACTCCCAGATGGCCCTGGCCACATCTCTGCCTCCAACGCAGAGCCCTTGTCCGGGCCTTCCGCAGACTCCAGGACTGGCCCATGTTCCTCTGCAGCCTCCTCACTGTCCGACTCTGCTGCCAGTTCCACAGGTTGCTGGTGGACCACAACAGGCTGGTTGCACAATCAGCCAGATGTTCAGGCTGGACTTGGCATTTTTTGTCTACCTATCGAGTCCTTCCCGAGGACCCGGGATAGGCAGGTATGGATGTTTGTAAAAGACCTCCAAGGTCCCTTCCAACTCTGTTATTCTGTTTGTGAACTGTAGCTTGATCCAACCCAGAGCTGCTCTAGGTTCAACCTAGGCCTTTCTATCTCCATTTTGCTGATGGGTTTTATGCTGTTGGAAGAAAAATCCATCTGGCTGAATTGCAAGCCAGGAGAAAGGCACTGGAGACAAAATGGAGGCTGGAGGCTGCTTGGAAAGATGGTTTAATGATGAAGCAGAACCACATGGGTTTGAGGTTCTGGGCAGCTGACCACATGGACTTGAGAGTGGGTGGCTTTTATACCTTCTTTGGGCTTGAACTTCCTATTCCTATTGGCTATTGTCAGATTCCCACAGAACCATGTAGGCAGTGGTGGGTTGCCCCCAGTTTGGACCAGTTCGCAAGAACTGGTAGTAAAACCAGCGGGAGGCGCCTCCCGCTGACCCGGATGTCATCAGGGTCACACACCTGCGCACATGCGCAGAAGGGTGTGTGCGCACGGCCCCATTGCAAACCAGCAGTAAAGGTAAGTAGAACCCACCCCTGCATGTAGGGGTTATGTAGGGTTCATAATTGGCTCTATAGGCAAAGTACAAATCCTAAGTGTTTGTCTGAGCTACGTTTGGTTGAAGTTTGCCAAAGATGATGCAATGTCCTTAGGAGATTGTGCAATGTAGTGAGCTCTGTGTCTTCTGTTAAATGGTAGTGGGTTAATCCTATTATGTCCTGAAGGGTCAGGGCTTAATCCCGATGTTTCATATACTAGAATGTTGTGGCCTGTCAGTGGCCTGTGCGGATTGTAGCTGATTCTGACAGCGAAGAGGCTGGTGTGGTGCTGCGCCAGCAGCCTGTGCAGCTGGTACTCAAGTCAGATAGTGAGGAGGCTGGAGAAGATGTGGTGCCAGAGGCAGGGATTCAGCCAGGGCCTTCAGAACCTGCAGAAGCTCCTTTAAGTGAAGAGGAAGAAGAGGAGGAACCTCTTCTCGATGCACGGGCGTGCAGAGCTGCCAAAAGGCAGGAGTGGCTCCTCAGGAGGAAGTCTCCTCGAGAGTAAGGCTTGGGGCTAATTGGCCACTCCCTTAGCCTATTTAAAGAGGAATGCCGACTGAAGCAATTTGTAGGGATCAACTTTAGTTCACTCTCCTTTGCGTCTGGATTCTCTGCAAATTGCTTCTGGGCTTTCTGCCAACCTTAGTAAGATTGTGATTACTTTATCTTTGGTTTCTTGTAGGCTGTTAAGAAAGTTTATTAACAGCCTTTGTTTTGAAAAAGACTGAGTTATTTTAGTAAATTAAGTTTTGTACAAACTTTGTGTGTCCTGTGTTCTTTGGGATCCGTAGCTGGGGCAGAACATGGAGCACTGCTATCACGTCACCCATAGTCCTTCTTTTCATTGAACTAGACATGCCCAATTCCTGCAACATTTCTTCATATGTACAGAAGAAAGACTGGCTTTCTTCTCACTATACTTAACCCAGTTAATTCCACTGTATTCATGACAATGGTGGGAATACTGTTTGTTTGTTTTCCATCCATCTTAGGGGGTGGAGTGGGGAGGGATCTGGTATTACTCAATTAACCACCTCCATTGAGGGTCGGGGCCAGTGGTGGGTTGCCCCCTGGTTCGGACCGGTTCGCAAGAACCGGTAGTAAAACTGGCAGGAGGCCCCACCCACTGCCCCGGATGTCATCATCGGCCTTCTGTGCATGTGATCCCATTGCGAACCAGTAGTAAAGGTAAGTAGAACCGACCCCTGGTTGGGACCAATCTCACATACGATAATTCGTGACAGATGCTCTGTTTTTAGTAGCTGCAATCAGGGCAAGCTGTTGAAATATACTCAGCATTAAAAATGTTTGCCATTGGGTCAAGAAGCCCAAGCTGACTAATAAACGTAAATATAGCCACAGCATCATGTATATTACTTTACTCCTCAAGTATGTTCTGATAGACAACTGCGAGGTGCTTATTCTCTGTACGGACCACATTTATTAGTTCCACTGAAATTAATCATCTCAAAGAGTTACTAACGAAGTAAATGAGCTCAAAGCTTATGAGCAATCCATTCCCGAGTACTGAGAAGTAGGAAAGGGAGGAATACTCTGCAAGGATCCCTGTAAAACGGCAAGCAGCGTCAACTCTTGGATTACTCATCTTCCTGACGTTTATTCATTTCAGGAAGTGTTGTCTTAGTTTTCGCTGAATAGATTCCAGATCCTCTTTTTACCCATTTGAGGTTGCTCCCACAATTCCACCCTCGTAATAGGAAGGAAGGCAAACCCATAGAACCTACTACAGTTGGAGATCTCCAGGAAAAAAACACTCCATTTTTAAGATAATTACCACCACTGCTCCGTAGGAACTGACCAGGCTGAGCCCGAGGGAGGGGTCAAATCCAAATTATTTTACTACAGGTTCTGTGGGCGTGGCTTGGTGGGCGTGGTGTGGCTTGGTGGGCGTGGCTTAGTGGGCAGGCAAAATCTCCATTCCCTCCCTACTCTGGGGCCAGCCAGAGGTGGTATTTGCCGGTTCTCCGAACTACTCAAAATTTCTACTACCAGTTCTCCGCTACCGGTTCTCCAGAACCTGTCAGAACCAGCTGGATTTCACCCCTGGGTCAAATATGTCATCAGTCTGGAGTCCCTTCGCACCCACAGGAGATCTAAGAGCAACCAATCTTGAATTCCATTGACTCTTATCTACCGCCAATTTACTTGGACTGTTAGTAGTTCAGATTCTTGTAGACAGCTTAAGCTTGCAATAAATCTTTCTACCCATTTGAAGGGCGTGGACGTTCAAATAGGTGTCAAACTCGATTTCATTGAGGGCTGCATCAGAGTTGTGTTTGACCTCAGAGGCCAGGGGTGTGTGGCCAGTTAGATGTCCATTTTTGGCCACGACGGCCTCTTGCAGCCCTCTGCCAGCGAAAACGGAGCTTGGGGGCCCGCATGCGGATTTCACCACAGGAGTTAGGTGATTCACTTAATGGGGTAAATGGTGGGGTAGATAGTATCTCTACCCTCTTTTTAGTGATTCTCCAATTACTGTGGCTCCATTCCTTCTATGTACAGGTAGTCTTCAACTTACGACCACGAATTGAGCCCCAAATTTCTTTTGCTAAGCAAGACATTTGTTAAGTGAATTTTGCCCCATTTTACCACTTTTCTTGTTAAAGTTGTTACGTAAATTGCTGCGGCTGCTAACTTAGTAACATGGTTGTTAAGTGAATTTGGATTCCCCATGGACTTTTCTTGTCAGAAGGCCGCAAATGGGGATCGCACGACTCCAGCACCCTGTAACTGTCATAAATATGATGATAAATATGATCATATTTAGAGGAACGTTGTCTATGGGGTCGCGATCAGTGGTGGGTTGCTACCGGTTTGCCCCGGATCGGGCGAATCTGTAGCGGCGGTGGTGGGAGGCTCCGCCCACCCACCCGGATATCTCTGTGTATGCGCAGAAGCATCACATGCACGCATGCACTCACGAGCGAACCAGCAGCGGCCGAAATTGAAACCCACTACTGGTCGCGATGGGTCAGACACAACTATCCAGGAGCCTGGATAGCTCTGCAGACAAGGCACTGTAATTTAACACCAGCTGTCTGCAATTAAAGTAAGTTCGAATCTTGCCAGGCTCAAGGTTGACTCAGCCTTCCATCCTTTCTAAGGTAGGTAAATTGAGGACCCAGATTGTGGGGGCAATAAGCTGACTTTGTATAAAAATATACAAAAAAGGATGAAGGCTATTGCTTAACACACTGTAAGCCGCCCTGAGTCTCCGGAGAAGGGTGGCATATAAATAAATAATAAAAAAAAATCATCCCCATTCCCTTGAGCCCACAAAGGAAAGTGAAGCATTTACGTTACCTGTCCATATTCTTCTAGATCCCCTTTGCCGCCTTCTAGCGTGACGAAATCTCAGTTTGTGGGGGCAATAAGCTGACTTTGTATAAAATATACAAAAGTATGAAGGCTATTGCTTAACGCACTGTAAGCCGCCCTGAGTCTCCGGAGAAGGGCGGCATATAAATCAA
Organism: Pantherophis guttatus; assembly: GCF_059756535.1. Lineage (NCBI taxonomy): Eukaryota > Metazoa > Chordata > Lepidosauria > Squamata > Colubridae > Pantherophis > Pantherophis guttatus. The sequence goes on from NC_142069.1 coordinate 86,765,274, forward strand.
ATTAAAAAAAAAACTTTGCAACTAACAACAACAATGATCATATATATATGTCATTCATACATCATAAATATGAACCAGTTGCCAAGCTTTCGAATGTAAATCATATGACCATGGGGAACGCTACAACAGTCATAAGTGTGAAAAACGGTCATAAGTCACTTTTTCAGTGCTGCTATAACTTCGAACGGTCACTGTTGTAAGTCGAGAACTACCTGTACCAAACTTTCAAGAAAATCTAAGTCAAAAACCTAACATGATTTTTTTTTTCATCAATCATTCGCATATCACTTGGCTAGATTTCCAGCTCTGGAGCTCACTGCATCATATAAAAATCTTTAATGCATATCGTTCAAGAGGTGCCTTTTTATTTCCTGGGACAAATGTCCCACTAATTTAAATATGAATATTAAATTAAAAGAGTCCCTTTTCGGAGCCTGTTCTTGATCAGTCAGCTTAAATTGTAAACCTAAAGATGCTATGAAAAGGTCATAGGACCAAATGAAGGGCACAGGCCCAAAATGGGGCACAGGAGGTGTGCGCACGAACCCTCAAAATGCAATGCGAGCACCCCCCCAGCCATGCGCCTTGCCCCCCTGTGAATGCACGTACATGTGTCCCCCATGCGCCCCCCCATTCAGCTGGCTGAAGGGAGGCACATGCACATGCGCAGTGGAGCTGGGCCGGGGCAGCAGCTGGTGTGCCCGCAGAGACACGCGTGCATAGGTTCGCGGTCACGGACCTATACCATTTCAGACAAATGGCTGCCCAGTCTCTACAAGACTGAAGGTCCTTGAAAGCTCTCTATTGCAATAGGCAATAGTTTAGCAAGCAAAGCACTTCTGCCGAATCAAAGTAGAACCTTCTGTTTTTCTTAACTGTCATTGTAACGGATTGCACTTTTGTAAACTTTTGCTCGAGCAAATAAAAATGCAAAATAAATGGAGGATTTTGATGTCTCCTGGCAATTGGGAAGAACAGAATCCATGCCAGATACAGTTTTATGTAGTAAAAAAAAAGGGAGTTTCCCTAAAACCAGACTTGTTGTGAATGCATCGTGGTTAGCAGCAACCCCGAACTAACCCTGGCTGATTTTGAAAAGTTGAGTAAGGTGGGACCTACTTAATAGATGGATGGGGAAGGACCAGGAAAAGTTGAAGGTTGTTGGTGAAGTTCGACCATTGAGAAAATCTGGTGGAAGAAAGCAACAATAGGCCGTGTAATATACAGAGGCCGAGGTATATTAATAATATAATATACCTAGGCGGAGGTTCATCCTCTGAAATTGCTGCTTAGCTCCTGGACGTTTGGACATTTCGTTGCCAAACTAGGTAACATCTTCAGCGGGTTTTTTTGGGCGAGGTATCTTCTTCGTTTATATAGGCTGTTTGGTTGGTCTTGTGACTCACAGGTATTGCATCACAGGACTGATTGAATCACAAGACTGAATCACAAGGCCGGTTGATTCACAAGACTGGTTCTGGTCTTGTGACTTCAGACAGAATAACAGAGTTGGAAGGGACCTTGGAGGTCTTCTAGTCCAACCCAGTGGTGGGTTGGCCCCGGTTTGCACCGGTTCTAGAGAACCGGTAGTAAAACCAGCAGGAGGCTTCACCCATCGACCCCGACGTCATCAAAATGCTTCTGCGTATGTGCACGCCACTCTAGGACACCACACTCGGTCTCTTTACCAGCCCAGGCGTTCCACAGTTATGCTGGAACACAGACACAGACACACACACAGGGGTATCTTACGCCCCCCCTCCACCCAGTATTTGTTTCCAGAGGGTAAGTCATCTGTGTACCAAGTTTGGTTGAAATTGCTCGAGCCGTTCCAGAATTATGCTGGAACATACATACATACATACAGCCTTTTATATATATCTATATAGATATAGAAAAAAGATATACCATAGACATTTCCATGCAGTCATCACTACTCAAATTTGACTCAAGAGAGACTTGATTTCCTGGAAGGAAGTGTCATCATGTGTCATGCAGTGCTCCATGCCCTGATAACCTTTCAATAGAATTACTAATTCTTATCAGACCAAACCTATCCTCAGTATAGTCACAGACCCATGTCACAAATTCTACATGAGACTCATATTGGAGACCGCAGTTGGTACAGAACATAACTGTCACCTAAATGAAAATGCGTAACAGCGATCCAAAAAAATGCTGCATTATTTAACTGCCAGTAGTGGCCCTCATTTAACCAAGGATGAATTCTATAAGTATCCATACAAAATAAATAAATAGCTGACATTGAATGATTGATCTATCTATCCGTATGGTACCAATGGTGCTTTTTCCAAAAGGCAACTGGACTTTCTTAGTTTTTTTTTTTCCTCTTTAAAAACATTTTGCTCCTCACCCAAGAAATTTCTTTAATCAGAACTGAAGAAGCTTCTTGAATGAGAAGCGAAACCTTTTCAGATAAAAAAGCTGAGAAAGTCCAGTTGCCTTTTGGGGAAAAACACACACCTTTGGAACAACCATGTCCTGGATGATTGAGAATCTCCATAGATATTTATCCGTACTGTAGAAATTAATGACCTTTAGAGAAGGTGATTTTGAGTTATATTCTTTCACTAAAGAACATATGGGTAGTCTCCTAATCCTTTCTCCTTAAATAGTGCAGATTATTTTAGACTTGGGGTTAAAAACAGAAGCCTAATCAGGGGTGGGCCCCTGGGGATTCGCAGGGGTTTGGGAGAACATCTTGCTAAGATTCTGTACAGTTCGGAGAACCGTCAAATCCCACTCCTGGCTGGCTCCATCCACCCCACCCTGCCCCTCCCAGGAGTCCCCATGCAGTCCGTTTTGGATGCAGGTAAGTGCAGGGCGCATGCGGAGGCTCGGGGAGGGCGAAAAATGGGTCTGCCAGAAGTTCAGGAAGGCCGGAAATGGGTCAGAAGTTCCAGAGGGCCTCCGAAACCTGGGGAGGCTGTTTTCGCCCTCCTGGAGGCTTGAGAAAAGCCTCCGGAACTGAAGGAGGGCAAAAACGCCCCTCCGCCATGGTGCAGGAGGCCAACTAGGTCACGCCCACCATGGCCACGCCCACCCAACAACCAGACAGAGAATCCCTTGCTAAAAATTGTGAAGACCATCACTGAGCCTAATCATTCCAAATGGATTGACTTCTATAAAAAGTTCAGTAGAAATGCATTTAAGGAAGACCTGTTTTGTATAATCAGAAGAGGCACACGGATCTTTTAAAGTAGGTGAATGTTTTTAAAAAAAATAATAGCCTTACAGCATCTAAAAGATGCTAATATTAACAATGAACGAAAGCCTTTTAGATGAGCGAGTCAAACAGGATCCGAGGAAGCCATGGCGGATAGCCTTGGAAAAAAACAAACAAATCATCTTTTTGCAGCCAAACCAAAAGTCCTTGAATTTTGTTTTTCATCCGCAAATGAACATTGCGAGTTAAAGTATCTCTCAAGGCCACTAAACACATCTGTAGCATATGGCACATTTTTCTTGCATGTGTCAGCTTACCCAAAGGAAATTCTTGACGCAGGCCGTGAAGATGGGCTGATAGAAAATATGTATTTTCTGCCTTAATGACTTAAAAGAATTCATGAAACCGTACCAAGAAATATTTCGGTAATTGAACAACGATCTCCGTGTAAAGGCTCTGAAGAATCTTGTAAACATTTGTAAAGAATTGGGCAATTCTGTTGAAAACTTTAAATGAAAATAATAGGAGATCTTTCTATTTATTATTACCAAATAGTACTTCGGGCTGTTACTTAGCATTTGAAAGTAGTTCTTCGGATAAAGATCCTCCCAAACCAAATATTTGTAGATGTTATCATTTTGGTATCAACGCTATTCAGATGAACGTAACAATAAAGTGAAAAATGAAAATAAAGTTAAACAATAGTTTATAAAACAGCATAATGTTTGAAACTAATCAGTTGCAGCTTCTCCAACAAGCCATGAATTAACCAAATGTATCTAGGAGATCAGAGTCTACCTTGATTTTGTGAATCCCACTCCCAGGAACTGATTGTTGTGGTCTGCCAGCAGCCTGCGGAGCTGGCAGCGGAGTCGGACAGTGAGGAGGCTGGGGAGGAACATGGGCCAGTCCTGGAGTCCTGAAGGCCCAGACGAGGGCGCTGCGTCGGACGCAGAGATGGGGCCAGGGCCATCTGGGAGTCATGCGCTGACTCCGGAGCCTTCAGAGAGGCAGAGAACCAGGAGGAGCCTGTTCCTACTGTGCGCATGCACAGAGTTGCCAGAAGGCACGAACAGTTAAAACAAAAGGGACGACTTGGGAGTAAGGCCTGGAGATGATCGGCCCCTCCCATAAGGCTTAAAAGAGGAGCAAAGGCATGTGGGACCTTTGCAGGAAAGCAACGTTGTTAATTCTGTTCCCAGTTGGCATCTCTTTTTGATTCTGGACTCCGTGTGGCTTTGCCAAGTAAGTCTTTGGCAGTGTGTCAGGCGAGATAAAGGTTGGTGATTATCCTGAAGGACTTCTCCCAAAGGATTTTTTGCAACTAACTGGGACTCAGCTGTGAATGAACGTAATTCACAGCTATTGCAATAAAAGAGGTTTTTGGGACTACTCGTGTGTTTTAATGACTCAGGAAGCCTAGGTCACAAAAGTGATGCTAAAAGATGATGCAAAACATATTCAGCCAAAAAGATGCTTCCTGAAAGCAGAGGGCTAAAATCTTGATTTCCTTTGGCGATTGATGTCCTTGTCCTTACCACAAACTAGTTTTTGGACCTGTACATTGTATATCATAGACCGGATGTGCACATCTTTGATTCAAAACTGTGTTCTATGAATATTTTGGATTAATATATTGTGTAAATCCAACTATGGAGTAGAAACGGGGGCGGGTGTCCTTGGTGCTCTCTGAGCTTGGTTGTTTTCTTGCCAACGTTTCCTTACCCAAATTAGGTAACAATATCAGTGCTAGTAAGGAGTGGGGTTTGCTCTCAATTTATATTCTAAGTGGCTTGCCCAGAAGGGGTCTTGGAAGTTCTTTGGTTGGACTATTTACAATTTGGCAGTTCTTTGATTTGGGGTATTGTTTACTTGATTGTTGTTCTGATGTTAATCTTGGAATTAATCTATGCAAAAGAGATAATCAATAAGACAATAAGGGAATAAAAGGACCAAAACACTTCCCCCACACCAGCAATGAGCACTAAATGTGTATAGATTATCAGACCAACAATCATCTGCTTTAATAGCAGAAAGTGAAGAGGAACTAAAGATCCTCTTGATGTGAGTGAAGAAGGAGAGTGCAAAAGCTGGCTTAAAACTCAACATTAAGAAAACTAAGATCAATGGCATCCAGCCCTCTCAATTCCTGGCAAATAGATGGAGAAGAAATGGAGGTAGTGACAGATTTTATTTTCCTGGGCTCCAAGATCACCACAGATGGGGTCTGCAGCCAAGAAATTAAAAGATGCTTGCTCCCGGGGAGGAAAGGTACGGCAAACCTAGACAGCATACTAAAAATTAGAGACATCACCCTGCCAACAAAAGTGCATATAGTCAAGGCGATGGTTTTCCCAGTTGCAATGGATGGCTGTGGAAGTTGGACCATAAGGAAGGCTGAGCGCCAAAGAATGGAGGCCTTTGAACTCTGGTGCTGGAGAAGACTCCTGCGAGTCCCTTGGACTGCAAGGCCATCCAACCGGTCAGTCCTAGAGGAGATCAACCCTGACTGCTTTTTAGAAGGCCAGATCCTGAAGAGGAAATTCAAATGGCCACCTAATGAGAAGGAAGGACTCCCTGGAGAAGAGCCTAATGCTGGGAAAGATTGAGGGCCAAGAAGAAGGGGACGGCAAAAAACGAGGTGGCTGGATGGAGTCACCGAAGCAGTAGGCGTGAGCTTAAATGGCCTATGGCAACTCGAGAGCAGGCCAGGGATGCTTTGCGAGTTGACAGTTGTAACCTTGAACGGTCACTAAATGAACTGTTGTAAGTCGAGGACTCCCTGTATGATCTTGAGTAACTTTCAAAGTCTAATGAGAAAGACTTGGCAACTAGAGTCAAGAATGAAATTGGGTGATCCGTAGAATAATTTTGTAGGCAGACATGTACAGTTACATTAACGGTAGAAAATTGGCATCTATCCCTCTGCAGCGAAAAAACCCAGTCCTGTTTAGAGTCCTAGAAGCAGACAATCCTAACAGGTTGAAATAATTCTGTAACGCTGGATTATTTGTTCAAGCTGGAAGAAGGTAGCCAGGTAAATCTGAATCTCTGAATATGAAGGTGGAACCTCTCAGCGCGCACAAAGTCAAGGAATTGTTGCCTCTATAAGACGAAGAGGTTGGAGTACAAGGAATAGATCCACAGAGACCCACACAAGAGCCACAGAAATTCAAAACTGCCTTGCTAGGAATCTTTGTTATTCATATGGAACACGAGGAGCCGTGGTGGCGCAGTGGTTAGAATGCAGCATTGCAGGTTAATTCTGCCAACTGCCAGCAGTTCAATCCTGACCAACTCACGGTTGATTCCGCCTCTCATCCTTCCGAAGTCAGTAAAATGAGGACCCCAGATTGTTGGGGCCAATAGGCTGACTCTGTAAACTGCTTAGAGAGGGCTGTAAAGCAGCATATAAGTCTAAGTGCTATTGCCATAGAGAGTCCTGCAGTCACATGACTAAGTTTTGGCACTTTTCGCTAATTTCTGGCATTTATTTACAGTTTATCGGCAAAAAAACCAAAACAAGCCCATCAATGAAAATGGATTATTTAATGACTTCCACAAAAATGGTCATAAAATCAGTCAGTCACGTAAGTGACCTGCTTAAGGAATAATAGTTTTAAGTCGAGAGCTACCTGTAATCTCACCTTTCTGTTCCTTTGGTAGGCATCTTTTCAGAAAATTGGTTACGATCGGTTCCAGCCTGGGCTCTTAGGAAACAGAATTTAAATTTCATCCTCAATTTTTGAACCCCTATTACCGTGTCTCCCTGAAAATAAGACCCCGTCTTATATTTTTTTGAACGCTGAACTAAGCGCTTGGCCTTATTGCCATGTGCTCAAAAGCCTGATTGGGCTTATTATCAGGGGACATCTTATTTTGGGGGAAACAGGGTAATTAATTGACATCAATGGGGATGCCAGATTCTTTTTAACAACTGTGTTACTAGCTGCAGACATTCACTTAACTGTGGCCAGAAAGGTCGTAAAATGGAACAAAACTCACTTAACTCTCTTGCTTAGCCACAGACATTTTGGGCTCAAGTGTGGTCATAAATCGAGGACTACTTGTAATCTTGCTATTACAAGAGTATCAAGAGAAAAAAAATTAGGATTTCCCTTTTTTTTTCTCATTGGGAGCGAGGTAATTTGATAGTCTGGAAAAACTACAATACCAATGACTTCGTGGCTCATGGCTTTTTGCCCATTGGCAGTTACAAAATAGATGTCACAAGATACTGGATCAGGAGGGATCCAAAAGGGATCGTTCTCCATTTCAGATATTCCCAGGCCCCTTAACTTAGTTTCCACATCTTTGGCAAATATCCACACTAATTGAAGAATCCTTCATAAGAGTTAAAAGGAAGGCGTGAAAAACAAGTTTTATCCAAGAAAGATCTATTCATTTGCCCGGTCTGGATTCCATTTTATCATTTGACATCTTTTTATTGTAGCTGTTTAGCGCTTCCTCAAATGGCAGCTGTGCTAAAAAAAAAAAAAGATTGTCAGTCCAAGTCTTCAGGAGAAATTGCTTTGCTGATCATGTTTTTTCTTGAGCTGTTATTAGACATGCTACAGCAGGCGCCTCTACCAATTTGGATTTAGATAGTAGCAACAGTCCCCATCCACAAGAATAGGCCCAAAGCCACATTATCTGGAGCAACCAGGGGTAATTAATTCATGGGAAAACGAACACCGATAACTAGATCTTTTAAGTAGTGCATAGAAGTCTTCTAGTCCAACTTCCTAGTAGACCGTATACCAGTGATGGCGAATCTTCTTGCCATTGTGTGCCAAAAGCAGGGGTCGCGTGGTGGTAGGGGGTCGCGCGGGTGCCCACACCCATAATTCTGTGTGCCTTGCCCCGCGACAGCCCCCTGCACTCCCCTCCCGCTTTTGGCACGGTGGGCCCAGTAGGCCCACTTCTTTGCTCTCACCAGGCTTCAGAGCCTTTCTAGGAGCCTGGGGAGGGCAAAAACAGCCTCCCCGCCCCGGAGGCCGAAAATAGCCCATTTGCCAACTTCCTGTGGAACCAGAAGTTGGCAAACGGGTCGTTTTCGGCCCCCCTGGCTCCTAGAAAGGCTCTGGAGCATGAGGAGAGCAAAAAATGGGCCTTCCCCACCCCAACCAGGCCCTCCGGAGGTGGGAAACAGCCTGTTTCCCTATTGCAGGTGGGCCCAGAAGGCCCGAAAATCAGCTGCCGGAGTTTTTTTTTTTGATTTATATGCCGCCCTTCTCCGGAGACTCAGGGCGGCTTACAATGCGTTAAGCAATAGCCTTCATCCTTTTGTATATTTTATACAAAGTCAGCTTATTGCCCCCACAAACTGGGTCCTCATTTCACCTACCTTAGAAAGGATGGAAGGCTGAGTCAACCTTGAGCCTTGGAGAGATTCGAACCAGCAGTAAATTGCAGGCAGCTGTGTTAATAACAGGGTGCTCAACAATAACAGTTGAGCTCATATGCCTACCAATATGGCTACATGTGCCACCTGTAGCATGCGTGCCATAGGTTCGTCATCACGGCCCTATACCATACCAGGTTGACTCAGCCTTCCATCCTTCCGAGGTGGGTAAAATGAGGACTCAAAATTGTTGGGGGGACAATATGCTGACTTTGTAAACCGCTTAGAGAGGGCTGTAAAGCACTGTGAAGCGGTATATAAGTCTAAGTGCTATTGCTATTGCCCTTCCTTCCTTTCTTCCTTCCTTCCAATTCCCTTTCTCATTCTCCTTTCTGGTGGTGCAGTGGTTAGAATGCAGTATTGCAGGTTAAGTCTGCCCACTGCTAGCAGTTCGATCCTGACCAGCTCAAGGTTGACTCAGCCTTCCATCCTTCCGAGGTGGGTAAAATGAGGACCCAAATTGTTGAGGGCAATAGGCCGACTCTGTAAACCGCTTAGAGAGGGCTGTAAAACACTGTAAAGTGGTATATAAGTCTAAGTGCTATTGGTACCCCAGACAAATGGTTGTCCAAACTCTTTTTAAAAACCTCCAGTGTTGAAGCACCCACTGATAAATTGTCCCCGTCAGGAAATTTCTCCTTAGTTCTAGATTGGATCTGTCCTGATCCACCACAGCGATTCCATCCCAGTCATTATCATGCAGTTTTTTCCCCCCAGAAATACCACTAGCAATAGCACTTATATACCACTTCATATCCTTACAGTCCCTCTCTAAGCGGTTTACAGAGTCAGCCTATTGCCTCCAATAATCTGGGTCCTCATTTTACCAACCTCGGAAGGATGGAAGGCCGAGTCATTTTCGCTCCCTTTGGAGTTCTCCCTTTGGTATACCACCCTCAGATATCCTAGTTACAGGGACTCCCAAACCATTCGTTTCATACCCGTTGGAAGTAACGGCCCAGGACCGCTGTTCACACTTGTGACCTTTTGCAGCCTCCCCGTGGTCACATGATCAAAATTTGGATGCTTAGCAACTGACTCGTATTTATGACAATTGCAGGCTTCCAGATCAAATGATATTTATGAGCAAAATCAATGGGAAAGCTAGTTTCACTTAACAACCATGTTACTAACTTAACAACTGAAGTGATCCACTTAACAGCTGTAGCAAAAAAAGGTCATAAAATGTGCCAAAATTCCCTTAACTTAGCAACTGAAATTTGGGGCCATCTATACGATTATGTATCAATTATTATCTATCATCTCTATCTCTATATATTATCTATCATCTATCTATCTAATCTATCTATCTACCTACCATCTATCAATCATTATCTATCATCTCTCTCTATATTATCTATCATTTATCATTTTTCTATCCATTATCTATCATCTCTATCTATATATTATCTATCATCTACCTACCTACCTACCAACCATCTATCAATCATTATCTATAACTCTATCTCTATATATTATCTATCATCTGTCAATCATTATCATTTTTCTATCAATTATTATCTATCAATCTATCAACCATCTATCAATAATTATCTACCACCTCTATCTCTATATATTATCTATCATCTATCTACCTACCAACCAACCATCTATCAATCATTATCTATAACTTTATATATTATGTATCTATCATCTCTCTATATATTATCTATCATCTATCATTTTTCTATCTATCAATCATTATTATCTATCAATCTATCTACCATCTATCATTATCATCTCTATCTCTATATATTATCTATTATCTATTCTAAATTCTAAATACCTACCTACCATCTATCAATCATTATAACTCTATCTCTATATATTATCTATCATCTATCAATCTATCAACCATCTATCAATAATTATCTATCATCTCTATATATTATCTATCATGTATCATTTTTCTGTCTATCAATCATTATCATCAATCAACCATCTATCATTATCATCTACATATTATCATCTATCATTTTTCTATCTATCATCTATTAATCATTATCTATCATCTATCTATCTATCTACCATCTAGCAAACATTATCATCTTTATCGCTATGTATTATCTATTATCTATAATTTTTCTATCTATCATCTCTCTCTCCTCTCTCTCTCAATTGTGGTCTAACCCGAGGACTACCTGTATTAACCAGGTTTATCCCTGTTTAGCATCCTTCCCAAAAAACACAAAACATTGCAGGAGGCGAGCATATCAACAGTGCTTTAAACATCCATCCGAAATGGCAAACTCCACGCAAACCTAAACTATGTTACAAACGCACATTCCAATTTTAAATTTTATTTTATTGTTTTTTTTTACTTCAGTCGATAGGAGCTTCTCTAAAGCAAAAAAAAAAAAAATCAATATAAAATTGAGTGTGTATCTAATACCACGCGTCTCTCGAAGCCGTTACACAGGAATTGATTCCAACTATAAAACTTTTTTATCAGCTACAAAAATCACGTGACCATATCAAAAACGGTGTCTTTTTATCAAGTCAAAATTACAATAATAATAATAAAAATAATAATAATAATAAAAAGGCTGTGTGTGTTTGGAAACAGTAATGAAATATTTTGCACTAGGAGATCAGTCTTTAAAGTTTTCTGTCCTTGGTCAAAGCTGATGCGTCATCATCCCAACCCGCCCTCCCCCCAAAAAACTGGAAAACCCTTCCCACATTCAAACAACCCTGAGTATATAGTGCAATATAGTACAAAAGGTCAAATTCATCACAGTCACAGGAAAAAAAGGAGGGGAAAAGGAAAAAAAAAAAAAGCAACAATCCAGGTTTTATTGCAGTTGGGCAAACCAAGTTCTTTGGAAGAAAAAAAAAAAAAAAGGAAGAAAATTAACAGTGCTTCCTTAAGAAAAGTGAGGTAGCCCAACGGGAAAGAAAGCGAAAGTCCAAAAGAGACTTTCAGAAAAGTTTGCATCGTTTCTTCTTTTTCCACCCCTCCATCCAGACGACCCCGAATCCCAGGTTTTTTTTATCTCGAAGCAAACCACGAAGGAGACCAGCCCATCTTGGCCCTTTTTTTTTTAAAGTGCAGTGTATTTAAAATAATAACAATTCTTTTTTTAAAAAAGGACCAGTCCAAAACAGGACTTGCAAAAAAAACAGGCGGCTGGACACGTGTCTCCTAAGGTCGTCTGAATGGGGTGTCTCTCTTTCTCTTTCTCTCTTTCTTTTTCTCTCTCTCTTTCTTTCTTCCCCGGGCAAGAAGAAGAAAAAAGGGGACTAAGCGGATCCTCAGCAGCAAGTCGATCCCGGGATCCGGCGCAACCTCACCACGGGTTCCAAGTTGACCCGCAAGAGGCGTTGGGCTCGACGCCGGGCTGCTTCCAAGTTGCGCTTCTTCCAGATGTCGCCGCGCACTTTCACCGGAGGAGGGTAGAGGATCGCAAGGGGATCGGGAAGCGCCTCCGGGAGCCGTCGGGGCGGCTCTGACCGCTCGTCGCAAGGCCGGAGCTCGGGAGGCGCCCCGTCCACTTTGCGCTTCTTGGCCGCTCGCTTGGCGCTTCCACCGCCTCCTCCTCCTCCTCCTCCTCCTCGGCGGCTCTTGGCGTCGGTCGGCGGGCGCTTCCCCTTGTTGTTGGCGGCGGTGGCGGCTGCCGCTGCTGCAGGGGCGGCTCCTCCTCTCCTGCCGCCGCCGCCGCCGCTTCTGCTGCTGCCGCCCGCCCGGCCTTCCTGGGCTCCCCAACCCCGGGGCAGGTCCGGCACGACGGCCCTGCAAGAGGCGTAACCGTAGACGTCCTTGCTGCGGAGGATGACCGGCGAGAACTCGTGCTTGAGGCTGCAGAGGAAGTCCCAGAGCTCGGCGTCGGAGCTCATGAAGGCCGTCGAGCGGGGCACCAGCTGCTTCAAGGCGTCGCCCAGCGCTTTGGTGCCGTTGCAGAAAAGGCTCTGGGAACGCGAGTGGACCACTTTCTCCGACGGCGCCGGGCGGGAGGCGGGGGCGGCCGGGATGGGAGCCAAGCCTGCCGCCTTACCGTCTCCTCCTCCTCCTCCTCCTTCTTCGGCCGCGGGCTTCATCCTCGCTCTAGCGCCACGACGGCGGCGGCCGCTGGTGCTGCTGGCTCGCGTCCTCTCCAGCGCCGCCACCGGCCGCTCGGCCGCTCCAGCGATATCAGCTCTTCTTTCTCCTCCTCCTCTTCTTTTTTCTCCTCCTCCTCCTCCTCCTCTTTTTCTCCTCCTCCTCCTACCTCTTCCTCCTTCTCTACTTCCTCCTCCTCTTTTTCTCCTTTCTCCTCCTCCTCCTCTACTTCTTCCCCCTCCTCTTCTTCCTCCTCTTTTTTCTGCTTTCTCTTTTTTCTGCTTTCTCCTCCTCCTTCTCTACTTCTTCCTCCTCCTCCTTTTTCTCCTTTCTCCTTTCTCCTCCTCCTCCTCTTCTTCCTCCTTTTTTCTCCTTTTTCTCCTCTTCCTCCTCCTTTTTTCTTTTTCTCCTCCTCTACTTCTTCCTCCTCCTCCTCCTCCTCCTTTTTTATCCTTTCTCCTCCTCCCCTTTCTCCTCCTCCTCTTCTCCTTCCTCTTTTTTCTCTTTTTCTCCTCCTCCTCTACTTCTTCCTCCTCCTCCTCTTTTTATCCTTTCTCCTCCTCCCTTCTCCTCCTCTTCTTCTTCTCCTTCCTCCTCCTTTTTTTTCTCTTTTTCTCCTCCTTTACTTCTTCCTCCTCCTCCTTCTCCTTTTATCTTTTCTCCTCCTCCTCTTCTCCTTTCTCCTCCTCCTCCTCTTTTTTCTCCTTTCTCCTCTTCTTCCTCCTTCTCTTCTTCTTCTTCTTCTTCTTCCTCACTTGCTTTTTCCTCTTTCGCTTTCTCTGGCCAGGCGCTGCAACTTCTCTTGCGCTGCCAACAGGGCGGGGTGGGGTGGGGTGGGGGGAAACGGCTGGGACGATCGGGGCACACAAGCACACACAACTTTCCCCCCTCAACACACACACACACCTCCTCCCCCCCGGGACGGCCGGCACAAAATGGAGCTCCTTTTTAAAGCCCCCCTGGTTATGTGGGTGGGGGGGAGGTTGCTAAAAATCTCACTGCCTCTCCAAAGTCTTGGCTGGAGTGGATTGGTTGGTTTGAATTGCGTCATGGCCAAGAAGCCCCGCCCCTGGAGTAGCAGAACCCCCTCGGAAACTCCGAGGAGTAAGGTTTGCTTGCTGTTAGAAGTGGCCTTGTTTCCTCAGTCTACCTTCTTCCCTCTCCAAAGGAAGCCACCAGAAGGGGAATGTGGGGTTATGAAATGGCTTTTTCCTCTTGGGTTTTATTATTTATTAATTAATTAATTAATTAATTAATTAATTAATTAATTCAACTTATATACCGCCCTTCTCCCCAGGGGGACTCAGGGCGGTGGACAGCCAAACTTAAAACACATATAGTACAAAAGTTAAGAAAAAAACTAAAATAAATTAAGTCATCGGCATTTCCAATTTAAAATCCCAGATCTGCAAAATCGAAAAGTTCCCAATTTAAAACCCAGAATCAATAAAATCGAAAATTTAAAAACCCCATTAAAACCATTTAAGCTGGGTCAGCTTGTTGGAATAAATAAGTCTTCAGGGCCTTTCGGAAAGCGCAGAGGTCCAGGTTATCACAATGTTGGGGAGATATGGTTGGGGAACCAATAAGGCTCTTCTTTCCCGGCTTGTAATCCGATCCACAGTTCCTAGGACGTTGGAAAGATTTGCTTTGAACCTGGAGGTTTTATGCTCACTCTACTCCAGAGTCTCCAAACTTGGCAACTTTTAAGACTTGTGGACTTCAACTCCCAGAATTCCCCAGCTAGGTCTCAAAACGTGGAACTTTTAAGACTTAAGAATTTCAACTCCCAGAATTCCCCAGCTAGGTCTCCAAACTTGACTACCTTAAGACTTGTGGACTTCAACTCCCAGAATTCCCCAGCTAGGTTTCCAAACTTGGAACTTTTAAGACTTGTGGACTTCAACTCCCAGAATTCCCCAGCTAGGTCTCCAAACTTGGCAACTTTTAAGACTTGTGGGCTTCAACTCCCAGAATTCCCCAGCTAGGTCTCCAAACTTAGCTACTTTAAGACTTGTGGACTTCCAACTCCTAGGGGAATTCTGGGAGTTGAAGTCCACAAATCTTAAAGTTGCCAAGTCTGGAAACCCCCGCTCTACTCCATGGCACTTTCTACTGAGAGAACCATCTAAGACTGAAGGGCAACCAATCCAAAGTAAACTGTAGGTGCTTTGGATGTCCAGCTAATTCACGTAGAAGACCCACCCTAGTTGAATCGGATTATTTCGGAGAACGCAGGCAACCTTTGTTGCGAAAGGCTCTGGCACGGGACGTAGGTACAGCATGTCCTTAGGATTACAACTCAGGCTTATCAATTCCGACAGCTCTTTGGCGGGTTATAAATTAACTCTTAGACTTTAAGAGAGTCTACTCTAGGCCGTGTACAATTTGGAATTGAGGCTGTGGAAATTGCAATCCATGCTACTAAAACGTAGCATTTCCTTTCCCAGATAACTCAATATCTCAGTTGTGGGGGAACATCTGAGGAGATCCTTCGTCAACTCCAAATTAGAAGACTGCTTCTGTGATGTGTATTCAACCCCATTTTTAAAGTCATAAACTTTAAGCTCTTTGGTGTTTCATAGACTGACCCCAAAAAAAAATCAATTCAGGTCTTTCCTTGGCTGGATCCCTTTACTGGATCCATTGAAGGCCAGGATCTCATCCAATGTGTCTTCATTCCTCAGGAAGATCTTTCTTAAGTGCGGCCTAATAACTTTGTGCGCCTGTTAACTCCACTAGATAGATAGTCCATACCAGGAAATCAACGTTACAAGAAAGTTCAACCTGCCCTTACTGAGATTATAACATAGAATCGTAGGGCTGGAAGGGACTTCCAGATAAATGGTTGGCCAATCTTTTCTTGAAAACCTCCAAGTGATGGAGCAACCACAACTCTGTGAGGCAAGCTCTTCTACTGGTTGATTGTTCTGTCAGGAAATTTCTCCTCAGTTTCAAGTTGGATCTTTCTTTGATTGTTTTCTACCCATTACTTCTTGTTCTGCTGCCAAATGTTTTTGGAGAGGCCCTCCCTGAGAGAACGGGAATGTGGGATTATGGAGTGGCTCTCTTGAGCTCCATAGTGTTGGGGAGATCTGGATGGGAAGCCAGTAACACTCTTCTTTTCCAGCTTGTAATCGATCCACAATTCTTAGGACGTTGGGAGGGATTTAAGGAGAAATTTCCTAACAATGAAGATAATTAACCAGGCAAAAACATTGAGAAACTGGAACAGGTCCAGAAGACTTGCTACTAGGATGGTAAAGAGTCTGGAAGGAATGGTTTGGGAGAAGGAATGGCAAAACCGAGGGGCAGAGTGAAAAGAGGAATCAGCCTAGAATCCTTACGTAGTCACAAGGGAAAGAAAGCCCAACCTCCCTTGAACTTCATTGAGCCTTCTCTAACTCCGTAGCAAGTGCTAAATGAAAAATATTGCTGTGCATAGGGTTTTAGCAATAAATCAGTTTAATTGAATTGTCACATGTGGCCCTGGTCTTTTGCACCTGACAAAAGGAGATGGACATACTTCAACTTGCAAAGATATTAATTTTATTACGGCCACCAGAATTCAACAAGTTCATAGCTTATTTTTTTAAAAAAACAACTACTGTGGCATAGTTTATGTTAAGTTATCAAAGCAATCAATATGTGACTGGTTTTACGAGCAATTGTAGCATATTTTGGCTCTCTTTATAGAAAATGAATCATCCTGGTTTGATAATAACAGCTGAACATAGAATAAAGGAGCATTATCTGGGTACTTTGTTAAATAAGGGGTTACAAGGCAGATCCTTGCATCCTTATAAAAATTGTCTGGGTACTTTGTTAAATAAGGAGTATCAAGGCAGATCCTTGCACCCTTATAACTTATGAATTATGGATTCAATAAAACCTTCAGCCTGTAAAAAAGAAAGAAAGAAAAGTAGGGGAGATAAGATAATGCCTACAAGTTTCTTTAAAAAAGACCCTGTCCCTGCAACCTGTTGAACTTATTCTCAGTTAAAAATAATAGTAAAATTGTTGAAATGAAAAGACTGCAAATTCAGGCTGGGAATTTCTTCTTGCAGGAGCTGTTAAGCAGTGGAATCTTCTGTCTGGTTCATTGGTGGCCTCTGCTAAATTGTAGGTTCTCAACAGGATTGGGTTTAGTTGATTTTTGCAGAGAGCAGAAGGTTGAACTAGATAGGTAGCCTACAATTCATTCTTTCTATTATCTTTGGGGCCCAACAGTGAATAATTACTAAGGGCTGTCTAATCTAGAAGAAAAGTGGGATTGATAAAGATAACAAAAGTATGGTTGGCATGGAATTATTGTCTCAAAAGGACAGAACATGAGGGTTATCTAACAATAACAATTGGCAGCTGGTTCAAGATAAAGGAACTGCCATTTCATTATGTTTCTCAATTAATTCTTTGGAAATTGTGATGAGTTTTTGGAAATTGTGATGAATTTCTGGAAACTGCTGTTAATTTCTGGAAATTGCGATTAATTTTTGGAAATTGTGATTAATTTATGGAAGAACGATTTTCAAAAAGAATTGGATAAATTTGTGGAGGATAAGACTAACAAAAAGTATGGGACTTTTGGCCAATGACTGTCCATACCCACACACATAGATAAACAATGAGCCAAAAACAACACAACACTTGACAACATATCGAAATATAATCTTAAAACGTGCAACGTATTAAACCTATATTCAGCATTGTTACCCAACAAGGCATTTGAGAAGACAGAGATATCTCTTAGAAATTACTTTGGAAATAATTGAAAAATGGAGACTAAATGTAAATAAAACAATCCTTCGGTTTTAAATGATGTGGAGATTCTCTCTCTCTCCCTCCCTCCTTCTCTCTCTTTCCATATCTGTATCTACATCTACTGTATAGTCTTCAGATGTTTTAATATTCCCAATTCTTAAACTCAATCATGAGTTTAAGAAGAACTCATTGTCTTTATCTTATCTGAAATTCCATGCAAACCATTGGAACATATGGGCCTTAAGAATGAACCTATGACTCATTCTTCAGCAAATCTTTAATCCTATCAAAGGATTTATGGAGAACCTCAACACAAACATTGCATCTTTTTGCATTTAAATAAAAATCCATGTTCCATCAAATCAAACTCAAGGCCAAGTGTCTTCATCTCTATGACATTTTCTTGAGAATAACATAGAAGTGATTCACCATTGCCTTCTTCTTCCACAACGTTTGTTAAACTTCTCAAATATTCCTGGTATTTCTTTCCACTCAAATGTTAACCAGGTTTGACTTGGCTTAGATTTTTTTTTAAACTCAGCCAACATCAGATAACTGCTGGCTTCTAGTTGTGTTCTTAGCAGGTTTAGGGAGTGATTATATTGGAGGCTGTGCCAAAGTTTGTTAGGAAGAAGGAACAACAAACCATTGCAAACTTCCCTATGAGAATTTGAATATATACAATTGCAGTTTAAGAACTTCTTCCTTTCCATATTAATCTCTCCCTTCGTTTTGAGGAAATTAAAAAAAGCACCTTGCAGTTACTAGAAATTTATTATTATGTACAAATTTTGATTCATTTTTTTCTCTTTGATCAACTCCAATACTATTGCTTGAAAAATAACTACCGGTTCTTTTAATCGGTTTACTCTCATTACCAAAATAAAGTAACCCAGTAAAGATTTGGATTTGAAGGGGTTAAAATAAACAAGAAAGACCAAAATGTAAAGTTGCAGGTACAGTACTAATTAATTTAATTCTACGAAGTGGGTGGCTTTTTTTTTTTTTTTTAAGAATACAATATTTTTGGAAATATTTTTGGAAATAGTGTATTGCTCGCTAGAGCTTACAAAACATACGTTAGGCCAGGGGTCAGCAATCTGCGGCTCTGGAGCCGCATGTGGCTCTTTCATCCCTCTGCTGCGGCTCCCTGTCGCCAGTTGGCTCCACAATTGATAGGGCTTTCGGTTAGGATGGGTAGAGGAAAAAGGATGCCATACTAGGAGGAGACTCTATGGTGGGGGAACCGGACTTCTGGTCAGCTCCAGAACTGAATGGGGGGCTTCCGGTTAGGACCTTTGTGGCTCTTTGAGTGGTTAAGGTTGCCGACCCCTGTGTTAGGCCAATGTTAAAACATTGTTTGGAATCCTTACCACATATCGGACGTTAATACAATCGAGTGAGTTCAAAACTATTTGACAAGAAAAGTTTAGCACTCTTCTGTGCAAAATATGTAGATTACCTTATGCTACGTACTGGCTTGAAATTCTTGGTTTGGATAGCTTAGAACTGCGACACTTGTGGTCAGACTTAGGTATTATATACGAAGTTGTACATAGTAGTGTTTTATTTATTTATTTATTTATTTATTTATTTATTTATTTATTTATTTATTTATTTATTTATTTTTCAAATTTATATACCGCCCTTCTCCCGAAGGACTCAGGGCGGTGTACAGCCAAAGTAAAAACATAAATACAAACATTAAAACCAATTTAAAAAGATATATATATATATATATGTTTGGCCCCAAAATTAAAAGAACAATGACAAAGCTATTAAAAACATTTTTAAAAAGTGTTAAGCCACAGTTTACAGTGGTTTACCTGTAAATGACTTATTTTAGTTTTAATTGTAATGTAATGGTGCAAACAACCATTTTAAACTTGATGGTAAAAAAAAAAATCCAATTTTTGTTAACAGACTTGTTGAAATCTGGAATACCTTACCCCCATGATAGCAAACCTATGGCATGCATGCCCAAAGTGGCACATGGAGTCATGTCACCTGGCACGCGTGGCATCGCCTGTTCCTCTTTTGGATTTCTTTTTTCTTTTTAATATTTTTTTTAAAATTTTAAAACAAAAACATAAAACACATCTTTTCAAAACGAAGCTTTTGCTCCGGTCACATATTAAAGCAGATCATTAACAAATCTTATTTTCCAATTAACACAACTAAATATTTTAAACAAGTATTTCCTTCAAATCTGTCTATGTAACTATGCCATTATCCCCAAAAACGCGTTACTTAAATCTTAAATCCTAACCAATTACCAATCCTTTTTTGTCTTTCACTTGCTTAGATGGACATATTTTAACAATATAAATCATACAATTATATTAAACGTTCCAAAAATATTTAATTTCAACATACCCATTTTATTTCTAACTATTAAACTCAAAATTTATACTCTTTATTTCTATTATTAAACCTAACTTATTCATTTTATCTTAACTATCACTCTCAACATATACCTCCTCAGTTTAATTATCCCACCTCATTTTATATTTTCCTAAAAAAAAAAACCAGCGTTATTGTCTTTATCTTAGTTGTTAAACCAATCATTTTTATTTCTTGGCTGTTAAACATAGCATAACCATTTGTTTTGGCTGTTGAACACAGCATATCCTTTTTTATTGTTTGGTTGTTACACAACATATTCCATTTTTTGGCTGTTAAACACAGCATAACCATTTGTTTTGGCTGTTGAACACAGCATATACTTTTTTATTTTTTGGCTGTTACACAGCATATTCCATTTTTTGGCTGTTAAATACAGCATATTCATTTTTGTTTTTTTGGCCGTTACACAGCATATTCAGTTTTGTTTTGGCTGTTACACAGCATAATCATTTTATTTGGCTGTTCAACACAGCATATTATAACTTTTTGGCTGTTAAACACAGCATATTCATAGTTGGTTTAACTATCAATCTCTACTTAAAGCTTTCTTTGTTGTTTCCATCCATCTATACATTGCGTTTTCACATAATCTTATTTTTCTGTATCCTTTTTCAAGACATTCATGACATTTTAACATTGAGACATGGTTCTTGCTTAAAACATATCTTTAACTGTATTCATAAATTTCTTTTAACATTTTCAATTAATCATATTTAGCTTCTTCTGGATTTCTGACATGCATGCGTGCGCAATGATCAGCATTTTCCTGCATGGGCATGCACACTGGCAAGCTAATCATCGCGCACACATGCGTGCCAGAAACCTGGAAGACTAGCTAACTGGTGCACATGTTTGTGCTGGAAACCGGACGTTCATTTGTGGGCACACGCATGTGCCCTTGGCAGCTCCTCTTCCGGGTTGCGGTCCTGACAAGCGGGCACGCTCCCTTTTTGGCACTTGGTGCCGAAAAAGTTTGCCATCACTGCCTTACCCAATTGAACTGTCTCAATTACTAACTTTCGCAGTTTTAATTTTAACTTCACTTCCGAGGACCCTACTCCAAATTTAAGAAGCCCTTAAGGGGGGGTGGGGCGTAAGCATAATAACCAGCGATTGTCCCTGTCCCTTTTTAATTTTTTTTCATTTTGCTCGCTTGGATTTGTAATCTTTATATGACAAATACATTTTAAATAATAAAATAAAATAATAAAATAAAAGCTGGATATCTACAGAGATTTTTTTTACATTCTGACAGATACAATAGCTAAATAGGGCTCATTATTTATTTTCTACCTGTCCAGTAGATGTCACTGTCTGATGATTTTTAATGAAAAAAAGTCAAGAGCTGACCTGTATACTCATAACTTTAAGCCCACAGAATGCAAACTACAGAGTTGGAAAAGTCCAAAATCATCACCTTTGTCCCTACAGAGAGTCACTAAATGAGGCACTCGCTAAATGAGGATTACTTCTAGAACTTTCTTCCGTAGGAAAGAAACATAAGGGATGCCTGAATGAACAAACCCTCTTCTGCATATGCAAAAGAGCCAATCAACCAGCCCAAAAGAGAACAAAGATTTCAGCATCTTTCCACTTGTAACCAGCACCCAGATCAGCATAGATTAACTCCAAGGTCAACTACAGACCATGATTAAGTAAACAATACCCCCAATCAAGAAACTGCCAAAGTGCCATCGGTAAACAGCCCAACCAAAGAATCTCTTAATCCATACCCTTACAATGATTAAGTAAATGAATTAAGAAAATATAGAACTTCAATTAATGATTAATTAAGATTTACTTATTGTTGCATTAAGATTTTTAAAATATTTGAATTTTGAGAATAAAAGTAGGAGGAAGAGTAAAATGATTAAGTAAATGAACTAAGAATATTTTACAGATGTATTACGAGATTTTTAGGGTTTGAATGATCTATTAGAGTTTGTTAATGTTTTTAAAACTCTTAGGGTTAAAGGATTATGTGTTATTTTGAGTCTATAAAAAAGGGAGGCTGATGAATAATCTGTAGAAGGGGAGTTCAGGGGTCTAGGGAGTTTTAAATCTTGCATTAAGTTAGCATATTTTAGCGTATGTTTGGTAAAATTTATACCCTGTTTTTGTTCTGGGAAGTCGGGGTGGGGGGGTGGGAAGGGGGGGGTTGAAGGCTGGGTTTATAAATGTTTAAACAGATAAGTAAAAATGTTATATTAAATGATAAGTGATAAGGAGAGGTATATTGATGATACATTGAATGATTGCCTATATTGTATATTTGTTTGATCATAAAATAAAAACTTTTTTTTTTTCAAGAAAAAAGACCATCCACACCCACACAGACAGGCAAGTCACCAGAATATAAACTCAGAGCAAACCACACTCCCTTCTAGCACTGATGGTGTTACCTAGTATGGTAATGAAACGTCTGTAAGAAAACAAGCAAGCTCAGAGAGCACCAAGGACCCCTGAGCTACAAATATTCTCCTTTATTGAACGAACAATATTAGGAAGAGTCCAATGCCAATACAGATCTATTGGTAGATAATTGGGTGCTTGTTTGGTCATTGCCCCAAGACCAGGATTGTGCTTAAAGATGTATTTTCTATAAAGAAGGAAATGCCTCTTTTAGATCGCACATGGTCAGATCTATGTATCTTATCGTCTTAAAAAAATGTCACTTGTTTCAAAAGTATTGCATTTGATCATCTGCAAATACAATCAACCAACTAACTGCAGCTATTGTGATTACTGTAATAGTTTAAGTGCCCTTTTTTCTATGGGCAATTCAATTATAGCCGTGGTGGCACAGTGGTGAGAATGCCGTATTGCAGGCTAATTCTGCCCACTGCCAGCAGTTTGACCCTGACCTGCTCAAGGTTGACTCAGCTTTCCATCCTTCCAAGGTCGGTAAAATGAGGACCCAGATTGTTGGGGGGCAACACGCTGACTCTATAAACCACTTAGGAAGGAAGGGAGAGATTAATATCAAAAGGAAGGGAGAGATCAATATGGAAAGAAAGAGGTTCTTAAGCTTTAATTATATATATTCAAATTCTCACAGGGAACTTTGCAGTAGTTTGTTCTTCTTTCTTCCTAGCAAACTTTAGCACAGCCTCCAATATAATCACTCCCTAAACCTGCTAAAAACACAACTAGAAGCCAGCAGATATCTGATGTTGGCTGAGTTAAAAAAAAAGAAAGAAGAAATCTAAGCCAAGTCAAACCTGGTTAACATTTGAGTAGAAGAAGACTTGCCAAGAAATACCAGGAATGTTTGAGAAGCTTAACAAACAAACATCGTAGAAGAAGAAGGCAATGGTGAATCACTTCTAAGCTATTCTCAAGAAAATGTCATAGAGATGAAGACATTTGGCCTTGAGTTTGATCTGATGGAACATGGGTTTTTTTAAAATGTAAAAAGAGGCAATGTTTGGGTTGAGGTTCTCCATAAATCCTTTGATAGGATTAAAGATTTGCTGAAGAATGAGTCATAGGTTCATTCTTAAGGTCCACAGGTTTCAGTGATTTGCATTTCATTTCAGATAAGATAAGGACAATGAGTTCTTCTTAAACTCATGACTGAATTTAAGAATTGAGAATATTAAAACATCTGAAGACTATACAGTAGGCGTAGATACAGATATGGAAAGAGAGAGAGGGAGGGAGGGAGGGAGAGAGAGAAATCAAATCAATTCAAGTCAAATCAAATCTTTATTGTTGCTTTCAAAACCCTTTTTTTTTTCCTGCCAGGAATTTGGCGATTTCTATAGCAGCTCAATAACTCCATCTTTAGGAAGCCTTGTTAGAAAAATTGGCAGCTTACCGCCTTGTGACAAACAATGTCAAAAGTGAAGCTGCAAAGAGACTGGAAACGGCGTTATACGTTATTTTTTTAAAAATAGGCCTAAGATAAATACGCCGTTGAAAAGCAATCGTTCAACGCTGTGGAAATCACAACGTCGTTTTCCATTGATTCAGTGCCCTTGTTTAAGATTGCAAGACGTACGAAATTATTTTTAGAAATAACATACCCAGCGAAGAAATAACCTGCTGTATTTCCTATGCTTTATATGGATTGGCTTTTCGTGCATGGTTAATTTTGATTAAAGCAGCTTCATCCAAATACCAACAGAAGATCCTTCACTTTTATTAATCTTTGACACTCTTGTGCATTTAAATGCCATTCTTTAATTTTTGTTGTTTTATTTAAATTCTCAACCAATCAGAATAGAGCTGGGCCTGGAAGGAACCTTTGAAGTCTTCTAGTCCCAACTCCCTGCTCAAAGCAGGAAACCATGTACCATTTCAGAAAAATGGTTGTCCAATCTCTTCTTAAAAACCTCCAGTGTTGGAGCATTCCCAACTTCTGGAGGCAAGTTGTTCCACTGGTTAATTGTTCTCACTGTCAGGAAATTTCTCCTTAGTTCTAAGTTGCTTCTCTCCTTGATTAGTTTCCACCCATTGCTTCTCGTCCTGCCTCAGGTCAGTGGTGGGATTGAGCTGGTTCGGGCCGGTTCGGGAGAACCGGTAGTTAAATTCTGGCTGGTTCTGCCCCTCCATTCCCCGCCCCTTCCAGGAGTCCCCATGCGCCCCATTTTGGCTCCCAGGTAAGTGTAGGGAGGCCCCCTAGGCCCAAAAAGGGGTGTGGGGGTGCAGCGTGCCCCCACCGTGGGCACCATTTTCACTCCTAGAGGGGGGCAAGAGGCCGAGGGCTGCCTGTCACACCCTCTGGCCATGCCCACCCAGCCGGTCATTAGGGCAGAGAACCAGTTGATAATTATTATTATTTTTTTAATTTGATTTATATGCCGCCCTTCTCCGAAGACTCAGGGCGGCTTACAATGCGCTAAGCAATAGCCTTCATCCTTTTGTATATTTATACAAAGTCAGCTTATTGCCCCCACAAACTGGGTCCTCAATTTACCTACCTTAGAAAGGATGGAAGGCTGAGTCAACCTTGAGCCTTGGCGAGATTCGAACCCTGCAGTAATTGCAGGCAGCTGGTCTTAATAACCAGCTTAATAACAGGGTGCCTTAAACCCCTGTACTACCAAGGCTCAAATTATTTGAATCCCACCACTGCCTCAGGTGCTTTGGAGAACAGCTTGACTCCCTCTTCTTTGCGGCAACTCTCAAATATTGGAACAGTGCTATCATGTCTCCCCTAGTCCTTCTCTTCATTAAACTACCCGTCCTAGATCCAAACCCCTTCAAAGCTGGACATGGCCGCTAAAGAAAATGAGAAAAGTCCGACTGAACTGAGATTTGCTGCAAAAAAAAAAAAAAAAAAGGCGACTGGGGAGTGCTCCAATAGCCGCCCCAGCTCGCTCCGCCTGCGCTTCCTCCTCCCCAGCCAGCCAGCTGGGCGAGGCCTGCAGTCAGCTGTTGGGGCAGGTGCCGAGGCGGGGAAGCCGAGCCGGACGCGGCCGAGCTGGGAAGAGGACTCCGGGGGTGGGGACCCCGCTTGGGAAAAAAGACCCTCCGGCGCCCGGAGGGAGGAAAGGCAGCAGCAGCAGCTCCTCCGCCGCTCCGCGTGGACGTAAGTCCGGGACGAAGAGGGGGTCGGCTTGGGAAGGCAGCTCCGGGGGATTCTCAGCGCCTCAGGAGAAGTTTTGCTTTCCGAAGTGGGGGGGGAAACACGCGTGGGGGATTTCCCTCCCCCGCGGAATCCCCCCCTCCCTTCCTTTGGACAACTTTTGGGAAGCCTAACTCTGCTTTGACCCGCTTTCCTTTGTTTATAAGTGGCTTAGGGTGGGTTTTTTTTGGGTGGGTGTGGGTGTGTAGGTGGGCTTTGGAATGGCCCACGGGGAAATGGGACTCTCGTTGGCGTGGGGTGGACGTCGGGGACCGTCCTTGGTAGCTGCAACCGGGGATTTTTGGATCTGGAGAGGGGGTTTTTTTGGGGGGGGCGGAGGGGGGGCTGTGAAAGTTTGAGTGAGCCGCCCCTGTGGGGTAAACACAATTTACACACACACACACACACACACACACACACACACACACACACACACCCGCACGGAGGCGTTAAAGTTACTCTGCAGTAAGTTGGGGTGGGGTGTCAATAATTAGACAGACAGACAGACAGAGATAGATAATATAAATTTGACAGATAGACATAAATTTGATAGATATAAATTTGATAGATTTGATATATAAATTTGATAGATAGATAATATAAATTTGACAGATATCAATTTGATAGATATCAATTTGACAGATAGACATAAATTTGATAGATATCAATTTGATAGATTTGATATATAAATTTGATAGATAGATAATATAAATTTGACAGATAGATATCAATTTGATAGACATAAATTTGATAGATATCAATTTGATAGATTTGATAGATATAAATTTGATAAGACACACAGATGATAGATATAAATTAGATATTAATTAATTAATTAATTAATTAATTAATTATATTTCTATACTGCCTTTCTCCCATAGGACTCAAGGCGGTGTACAGTCAAGAAAAATATAGATACACAAACATCATAAAATTGCTAAAATTGTCAGATATACATTTGACAGATAGGTATAAATTTGCTAGATAGACAGACATATAAGGTTGATAGATAAATCTGATAGATAGGCATAGATATAAATTTGATAGATAGACAGACAGACATAGATGATAGATAGATAGATAGATATGTGATAGAGATAAATTTGATAGATAGACATAAGTTTGATAGATAGACATAAGTTTGATAGATAAATTTGATAGATTGACAGACAGACAGACATAGATGATAGATAGATATGTGATAGAGATAAATTTGATAAAACAGACATATAAGTGATAGATAAATTTGATAGATATAAATTCGATAGATAGATAGACAGACATAGATGATAGATAGATATGTGATAGAGATAAATTTGATAAGACAGACATATAAGTGATAGATAAATTTGATAGATATAAATTCGATAGATAAATTAGATTGACAGACAGACAGACAGACATAGATGATAGATATGTGATAGAGATAAATTTGATAGATAGATTGACAGATAGACAGACATAGATGATAGATAGATATGTGATAGAGATAAATTTGATAGACACAGATATAAATTTTATAGATAAATTTCATAGACAGATAGATATAAATTTGATAGACAGACAGACAAATAAGACGTACACTTCCATAATGTTGCCATAAAGATTTACAAGCGGGTGCAAGTTTAGACAACTGCCTTCTGCATGCAGGTGCACCCACAAAGACGTGTATATGTGTGCGTTATATAAGAAGACAAAAAAAATGCTGGCGTGAACAATATTATTTCCACTGAGTCGCAGTAATCTCTGACATTCCAAAATTCTTAGTAAATAAATAAATTTAATAATTTATTAAATAAATAATCAATTTATTATTGCCCCGTCAACATTCAAGCCATTTCTCATATCCAAGAGGATGTTTTAGGGTCCCAGGGCTTTGAATAATTTTTAGCTGCACCCACCTTCATCTGCGCCCTAAGGGAGAGGCTCTGTCCTACTTTGCAGGGGTGTCGCTGAGAAAATGAACAGGGCAACTGTCAATAATTACTGAGCGTTATAGGATTCAGGGCTGATTTTGTGCACCTGTCCTGGGAAAAGGAAGAGGATAGCAGTCCCTGCTTTGCTTACGGTTTTGAAATGCGGTATTATATGGTGAAATTAAATAATAGGTGACTCGCCACAGGCAAATTAGCTGTAGGATTGGCCTCGGTAGGCTGATATCTTTAAAAGAAGAATTTGGAAAAGTCGGTATGGAGGAAGAGGTTGTCGGTATGGGTTGGGCATACATTTAAACACCCACAATTTGGACATTTTGGATTTATATCTGAATTGTGGACTTGTTTTGGCAACTGCCTGATGACAGTGATAGAACTTCTTATTTATTTATTGGTTCGATTTATATGCCGCCCTTCTCCAGAGACTCAGGGCGGCTTACAATACTTTTAAGCAATAGCCTTCATACTTTTGTATATACCTGCTTAGTAGGGCTTTTGCCCCCCCCCCCAAGCGGTGTTCTTTTTTTATACAAAGTCAGCTTATTGCCCCCACAAACCGGGTCCTCATTTTACCTACCTCGGAAGGATGGAAGGCTGAGTCAATCTTGAGCCTGGTGAGATTTGAACTTGCAGTAATTGCAGGCAGCTGGTGCTACTTAACAGTGCTTTAGTCTGCTGCACCACCAAGGCTCATTCTTGGTGGGCCTTTGATCCTTACATTATTATACAGATAGTCCTTGACTTACAATACTGTTTAGTGACCGTGGATAGCTACAATAGCACTGAGAAAAGTGACTTTTGACGGTTTTCCCCACTTAGGACTGTTACAGCATCCCCACAGTCACATGATCAAAATTCAAGTTCTTGGCCACTGATTCATATTTATGACGGCTGCAGTGTCCCGGGTGTCAGCGATCCCTTTTTGTGACCTTCTGACAAGCCAAGCCAAGTCAACGGGGAAGCCAGATTCACTTAATAACGGTGTGACTAATTTAACAAGGGCAGGGATTCAAAACCGTGGCGAGAAAGGCCATAAAATGAGGCAAAACCCACTTAACCAATGTCTCGCTTAACAACAGAAATGTTGCACTCATTTGTGGTCGTAAGCCAAGGACTCCCTGTGTTTTGTGTCAATGTGTGGGTGCGTGTTGTTTTTATCACTGACACTTGAAATGGCTTCAAACCAGGGGTGAAATCCAGCAGGTTCTCACAGGTTCTGGAGAACCGGTAGCAGAAATTTTGAGTAGTTGGGAGAACTGGCAAATACCACCTCTGGCTGGTCCCAGAGTGGGGTGGGAATGGGGATTTTGCAGGAGTAGGGAGGGAATGGGGATTTTCCAATATCTTTCCCCCAGGAATGGGGAAGGAATGGGGATTTTGCAATATCCTTCCCCTGGAGTGGGGTGGGAATGGGGATTTTGCAGGAATGGGGAGGGAATGGGGATTTGGCAATATCCTTCCCCCAGGAGTGGGATGGGAATGGGGATTTTGCAGTATCCTTCCCCAGGAGTGGAAAGGGAATGGGGATTTTGCAATATCCTTCCCCAAGGAGTAGGGTGGGAATGGAGATTTTGCAGTATCCTTCCCCTGGGGTGGGGTGGGAATGAGAATTTTGCAGGAGTGGGGAGGGAATGGGGATTTTGCAATATCCTTCCCCCTGGAGTGGGGTGGGAATGGGGATTTTGCAGTATCCTTCCCCTGCCACGCCCACCAAGCCATGCCCACAGAACCGGTAGGAAAAATTTTTGAATATCACCCTTTTCTCTTTCCCACCTTGGACGTAAATATTGTTTCTTTGGCCTAGTAAAGTGATCCACATAGTTTTATTTTACTCATTGGAGGAAACCAACCCTCAACAGTTGAAAAAGAATTCAGAAGTTGTATTCCTTTTATTTATTTTATTGTTGGAACCAGACTTGGTGTGGATAGTGGATTGCTTATTGGTGCGTTAATTGTGTACCCAGGCAGTATTTGCTATGCAAAATTGTCCTCTGTTTGATCTCTGTTGGAGACATCCTCCTCTAGCTGCCCCACCTCTGTGGTTAAGAGACTTTTGTGGTACAGCCCTATCCTGAATTTCTTTCCAAACAAACTTCCCTGCTGTGTATTTAAATTGTTTTCTCTGCTTTTTTGTTTTTTTTAAATCACCGGATTAGCTTTAGGTGCCTGCCCACCAGTGGTGAAATCCAATTTTTTTTTACTACCGGTTCTGTGGGTGTGGCTTGGTGGGCATGGCAGGGGAAGGATACTGCCAAATCTCCATTCCCACCCCACTCCAGGGGAAGGATACTGCCAAATCTCCATTCCCTCCCCACTCCAGGGGAAGGATACTGCCAAATCTCCATTCCCACCCCACTCCAGGGAAAGGATACTGCCAAATCTCCATTCTGTCCCAACTCCAGGGGAAGGATACTGCAAAATGCCCATTCCCTCCCCACTCCAGGGGAAGGATACTGCAAAATTTCCATTCCCACCCCACTCCTGGGGAAGGATACTGCCAAATCTCCATTCCCACCCCACTCCTGGGGAAGGATACTGCAAAATCTCCATTCCCTCCCCACTCCAGGGGAAGGATACTGCAAAATCTCCATTCCCTCCCCACTCCAGGGGAAGGATACTGCAAAATCTCCATTCCCTCCCCACTCCAGGGGAAGGATACTGCAAAATCTCCATTCCCTCCCCACTCCAGGGGAAGGATACTGCAAAATCCCCATTCCCTCCCCACTCCAGGCGAAAGATACTGCAAAATCCCCATTCTCTCCCCACTCCAGGGGAAGGATACTGCAAAATCCCCATTCCCTCCCCACTCCTAGGGGAAAGATACTGCAAAATCCCCATTCCCTCCCCACTCCTAGGGGAAGGATACTGCAAAATCCCCATTCCCTCCCCACTCCAGGGGAAGGATATTGCAAAATCTCCATTCCCACCCCACTCTGGGGCCAGTCAGAGGTGGTATTTACCGGTTCTCCGAACTACTCAAAAGTTCCGCTACCGGTCCTCCAGAACCTGGATTTCACCCCTTCTGCCCCCTGCTACTTAACTTGTCTCTACACTTCTCACTGCGTATAACTAAGAGGCGTAAGCAGCCCCAAAGGTTATTGTAACAGATACGCATCTTTAAATAAATAAAGAGGGAAGGGATAAGAGGCTAGCCATCAATGAGGCAGTGGTGTGGGGGGGGGGCAGGGGTGGTTGGCCAGAGAGGCAAACAGAAAGGAAAAATGATGAGCTAACCTTTGTGTTATTTGGGTAGGGTTAAACTGTAAAAGTGGGGCGCTGGCTGTTGTTGATTCCTAGGCGGGGAGTTAAATTTGTCTCTGCAGAAAAGTGGATCTAATCTGGATGATGATCGTAAACACGGCTGGATCTGGTTTTTATTTGAACGGAAGACTTCCAAAACTTTACCAAGGTTGCAGGCTGCAATTCCACAAATGCTTGTTAAATTAGCCCTGCTTTTTTGTTCTGGCATTCAGAGGTGACGATAAAAGTGAACTGGTGATATAACAGGCCGTCATTTAATCTTCACTTAGAAAAAAAATGATTCCAAAGTAAGGTGGCTGCAACCGCCAAGCAGGAGAGCCCCACTAGGTGGCAGCCCTGAGCTGATTTTTGGCTAATCTGTGAAAGCTCAGACATACTTGGAGTGGAGGCCACCAGGCAATTCCATGGATGTAGATTCAGATAACCTGGAAAATTACAGTGGCTATTTACTTCCCTATTGAAACCAAGAAGTTTGTTTCTAGGCCACTTTGACTTTCTAAACTGGGTTTCAGGTCTTTCGGGAGCCTCGACTCTAAGGAAAGGGAGCAGAGATGATGGGGGAGAGAGACCTTTAGCAGAGTCTTTGCTCCAGAATGGACAGTGTGGGAATCCTTCTGTGTTAAGCTGGACAACAGGGACTAGTGAGACATCCTGCTACTATATCATCCAGCCAACTGCTCAGTAGGGTCCATTTCTGAACTCTTGGGACTTGCTGCTAGATATATGGGTGTAGACAGTGATGTCGAATCTTTTTGGGACCGAGTGCCCAAACTGGAACGTGCATGCATGTGAAGACTGACTGGCTGGCTGGCGGGCACATACTTGTTTTTTGGACTGTTTTCAGGCCATTTTCTGGGCCGTTTTCCAGCCGTTTTCAGGCTGTTTTTTGGGCCGTTTTCAGGCTGTTTTGGGGCCAAAAACGGCCCAGAAAAACGACCTGAAAACGGCCCAGAAACGCCCGAAAAATGGCCTCATTTTTGGCTGTTTTCAGGCCATTTTCCTGCTCTCCAGTGCCCAGGAAGACCAGATGGTTGGCGTGCATGTGCAGGCTGGAAACCAGAAGACCAGCTGGCTGGCGGGCACATGCCTGTTTTTTGGACTGTTTTCAGGCCATTTTCTGGGCCGTTTTCCAGCCGTTTTCAGGCTGTTTTTCGGGCCGTTTTCAGGCTGTTTGGGGGCCAAAAACGGCCCAGAAAAACGACCTGAAAACGGCCCAGAAATGCCCGAAAAATGGCCTCATTTTTGGCTGTTTTCAGGCCATTTTCCTGCTCTCCGGTGCCCAAGAAGACCAGATGGTTGGCGTGCATGTGCAGGCTGGAAACCAGACCAGCTGGCTGGCGGGCACATGCCTATTTTTTGGACTGTTTTCAAGCCATTTTCTGGGCCGTTTTCCAGCCGTTTTCAGGCCGTTTGGGGGCCAAAAACAGCCTGAAAACGGCCTGAAAACGGCCCAGAAAAACGACCTGAAAACGGCCCAGAAACGCCCGAAAAATGGCCTCATTTTTGGCTGTTTTCAGGCCATTTTCCTGCTCTCCAGTGCCCAGGAAGACCAGATGGTTGGCGTGCATGTGCAGGCTGGAAACCAGAAGACCAGCTGGCTGGCGGGCACATGCCTGTTTTTTGGACTGTTTTCAGGCCATTTTCTGGGCCGTTTTCCAGCCGTTTTCAGGCTGTTTTTCGGGCCGTTTTCAGGCTGTTTGGGGGCCAAAAACGGCCCAGAAAAACGACCTGAAAACGGCCCAGAAATGCCCGAAAAATGGCCTCATTTTTGGCTGTTTTCAGGCCATTTTCCTGCTCTCCGGTGCCCAAGAAGACCAGATGGTTGGCGTGCATGTGCAGGCTGGAAACCAGACCAGCTGGCTGGCGGGCACATGCCTATTTTTTGGACTGTTTTCAAGCCATTTTCTGGGCCGTTTTCCAGCCGTTTTCAGGCCGTTTGGGGGCCAAAAACAGCCTGAAAACGGCCTGAAAACGGCCCAGAAAAACGACCTGAAAACGGCCCAGAAACGCCCGAAAAATGGCCTCATTTTTGGCTGTTTTCAGGCCATTTTCCTGCTCTCCAGTGCCCAAGAAGACCAGATGGTTGGCGTGCATGTGCAGGCTGGAAACCAGACCAGCTGGCTGGCGGGCACATGCCTATTTTTTGGACTGTTTTCAAGCCATTTTCTGGGCCGTTTTCCAGCCGTTTTCAGGCCGTTTGGGGGCCAAAAACAGCCTGAAAATGGCCTGAAAAAGGCCCAGAAAAACGACCTGAAAATGGCCCAGAAATGCCTGAAAAATGGCCTCATTTTTGGCCGCTTTCAGGCCATTTTCCTTCGCTCTGACGCCCAGGAAGACCAGATGGCTGGCGTGCATATGCATGCTGGAAACCAGAAGAGTATCTGGCGATGGTGCGCATGCCCACAGAAAGGGATTTCCATGTCATCTTTGGCATGTGTGCCATAGGTTCGCCATCACGGGTGTAGGAGAAGAGCAGGGGAGGGAGTTAAGTGAGTCAGTAGCCTCGAGTTGTTACATTGCCACAAAGGTCTAAATCTTAACTCTCTTGAATTCTGCTGACCCTAATCGGGCACCAATTTAGTATTGAACTTTAGTTGACTAGATTTGTGTGTTTGACTTCAGTAATAAACCTTCTGAACGGCAACTTAACATATGATCCTGATTCTTTGTGTCTGTTGTGGCCCGTCAGCGGCCTGTGCAGATTGTAGCTGATTCCGACAATCAGCCTGTGCAGCTGGCGCTCGAGTCGGACAGTGAGGAGGCTGGAGAAGATGTGGTGCCAGAGGCGGGGATTCAGCCAGGGCCTTCAGAACCTCCAGAAACTCCTTTAAGTAAAGAGGTCGAAGAGGAGGAGCCTCTTCTCGATGCACGGGTGCGCAGAGCTGCCAAAAGGCAGGAGTGGCTCCTCAGTAGGAGATCTCCTCGAGAGTAAGGCTTGGGGCTAACTGGCCACTCCCTTAGCCTATTTAAGAAGGAACACCGCTTGCAGCAAGCTGTAGGGAACAACTTTAGTTCACTTTCCTTCGCGTCTGGATTCTCTGCAAAATTGCTTCTGGGCTTTCTGCCAACTCTAGTAAGACTAGATTACCTATCTTAGAATTCTGGTAGGCTGTTAAAACAGTTTATTAACAGCCTTTGGTTGATGAAGACTAAGTTATTTGAGTAAAATAAGCTTTGTGTAGAGTGTGTGTGTGCTGCGTTTTTTGGGGTCCGTAGCTGGGGCAGAGCAGTGCCTGACCATGGGAGCGTTCCCAAGGCTGCTTGCTCTATGCTGAGGTTCTTTGTGGACTCAGGTATTCATACCCTTGTGGGTTTCAAATGTTTTTTACTAGCGCTTCTGTGGGCGTGGCGTGGGGATCTCGTTGATTGAATGAAGGCTTCTGGAGAAGAAGTGACAAAACAGAAGCCTGGAGGGTGGGTGGAGAAAGACTGGGAGGACAGCATATCACCAAGGATGGAATGAGCTCACCTTCCATCCAACACTCTGCCAATAAGAATGATGAAATCTGCTCGGTTCTCCACCCTTGTTGTTGTGTCAGCGTGTTGCCGTCTGGCAACTTCGTTTAAGGCTCATCTGGAAAGCAAAACAAAAAAAGGACAAATCGAAAACCACTTCCGTCCCGTTGTTAAAAAAAAAATCCGATACATACATAGATGTAGGCTCCGGTAGAGTCATTAATCTCAAGGACATTTCCCCCTTTTGCAGAATGCTGTAGAGGAACCTACGTCTGCTTCGGCAAAAACTGGCACAATTTTTATCGCCTTCTGAAAAATCGGGTTATATTAATGCCAATCTGAGTTACCGTTGACAGGGTAAGATTCACAGAGTGAACCTTTTTTTGGCTAGCATCCAGGGGTGAAATGCTCCTGGTTCGGACCGGATCGCCGGATCCGGTAGCGATGGCGGCGGGTGGTTTGGAGAACTGGTAGCAAAAATCCCTACACCCTCCCCCCCCGGCCGCCCATGCCCAGCTAAGCAGCGCAAACGTCAGAGGCGCTGCTTAGCTGGGAAAAGACTGGGGGGAAAAAAGATTGCGCGCCACAGCTGATCACGCCCCCTCGCGCGCTGTTCTACTTGCTGCATGCCTCCTTTTGGCGTGCACTGCGTGCATGCACCTCGCATTCGGTGCGTGATGTGCACTGCGTATGCACAGCCAGCGAACCGGTAGTAAACCCCGGTTCAGATTTCACCACTGCTAGCGCCCCATCTCAAGTCCCGTCAACCCAGGTTCTCTTGGTGCTATCGTATTCTGAACAGGGGTGAAATGTCAAATTTGTTACTACCGGTTCTGTGGGCGTGGCTTGGTGGGGGGGGTTTAATGTGACTGGGTGGGCGTGGCAACTTTTTTTTTTTTTTAACTTTTCAGAGCATTTTTTCTAATGCTTTGAAAAGCCTCTCTGGCGATCAGGCAACTCAGCTGGGATCGTCAGAGAGGCTTTTTAAAAAATGCCTCTCTGCTGATCAGGCAACTCAGCTAGGATCATCAGAGACTTTTCAAAGCATTTTTTTAACCACCTCTTCGGCCAAGAGGTTGCAGAAAAAAATGCTTTGAAAAGCCTCTGATGATCCCAGCTCAGCCACGCGATCATCAGAAGCTTTTTTTTTTACTTTTAAAAGCATTTTTTCGTCGGAAGAGGTTGTAGAAAAAATGCTTTTAAAAGTTAAAAAAAAAAAGCCTCTGATGATCGTGCAGCTCAGCTGGGCATGGTGAGGGGAGGCGCAGGGATTTTTGCTACCGGTTCTCCGAACCACCCACCGCCATCGCTACCGGATCGGGTGATCCGGTCTGAACCGGGAGCATTTCACCCCTGATTCTGAATTTTTTCTAACTTCTGGAGGGTTGTTGTTTTGATCTGCTTTGCCAACACAAATTGCTACACTCTTTAAGTTGAGCAAGAGTGAAACGATCAGCTTTTGTCCTGGGCTTTCCAATGTCTTAATTGAGACAGCCTAATGTACAAATGGCTTGTTCCTTCGTTTCTTCACAATACCGATACGGAGAGAAGTATCTCAGATACTTCCTAGCATTCATAGGAACTGGGGATTGGAATGCTTTTACAGATTGGTTGGGTAGTCCCTGACTCCTAGCATTGTACGTTGAGCTCCCTGATTCTTCCAGATGTTTCACCACTGTATTAAAAAAAAGCTTTGTGTGACTTGCAACCATTTCTCTTCACGCTACAACAGTTTCTGAAGCGTTCTTTGTCTTGATAAATCTGACCATACAGTATTTTACAATGAAAGCTTTGAGCAGCTGAATCAGAAAATTTAACAGAATAACCGGCTTGGAAGGGACCTTGAAGGGACCTTCTAGTCCAACCCCCCCTGGTCGAGCAGGAGACCCAGTGATGGCTAACATTTTTGCGTCGCGTGCCAAAAGTGGGGGAAGCATGGAGGGGTGTCATGTGCGCACGTGCCCACACCCATAATTCCATGCCCCCCGTGCATGCACACACAACCCCTGCGCGCTCCCCATGCATGCAAGCATGACCCACCCCCACCGTGCCCCGTTTTGGGCCTAGCAGGCCTCCCTGAAGTCTCCGGAGGCTGGAAACGGCCCGTTTCCAGACTTCCAGTACGCCCGTTTTTCACCCTCCCCAAGCTCCAGAGGCTTTCTTGGAGCCTGGGGAGTGCAAAAACGGCCTCCCCCTCCCTGGAGGCCCTCTGGAGGCCAGAAATGGCCCATTTCCCAACTTCTGGTGGGCCCGGAAGGCCTGTTTTTCGCACCCTCCCCAGGCTCCAAAAGCTTTCTTGGACCCTGGGGAAGGCAAAAACGGCCTCTCCCCCCACCCGGAGGCCCTCCGGAGGCCAAAAACTCCCTCCCAGATCCTCCGCTTAAGCCCTGTACTTACCTGGCATCCAAAACGGGCCACGTGGAGACTCCTGGGAGGGGAGGAGCAGCGTGAGCGGGGCCAGCCGAAAATCAGCTGGCCGGCGTAGCACATGCGCTGTGGAGCTGAGCTAGGGCAATGGCTCGCGTGCCGGCAGATATGGCTCCACATGCCACCCGTGGCACGCGTGCCATAGGGTCGCCATTACGGCCCTATACCATTGCAGTCAAATGGTGGTCCAATCTCTTCTTAAAAGCCTCCAGTGATGGAGCAGCCACAACTTCTGAAGGCAAGCCCTTCCCTTAGTTAATTGGTCTCATTTTTAGGAAATCTTCTTCATTCTAGATTGGATAACCCCTTGATTAGTTTTCATCCACTGAAGTGAACAAGTATCGAGGCTAAAATTTATAGTTGGGTACGTTTTTCATTTTTCATCCAGATTCATTCTCTGGTTTATGGGCTCCTGTACAACACCGATAAAAAAATAGGCAAAATGAACAAATAACCGTCTTTTTATTCCCCCAAAGCCCACGCATTGAGGAATTGTCAACCTTGTAGGTTCAGTTCAATGCGATTACTCACTACTCCGTTTATAGATCGATCCACTGAAAATTAATTGGACGAACAGCTCAAACTCTTAAGGAAACGCTACAGTTGAGCTCTGGATGGGTTGAATTTGACGTAAAACAGTTCAGCGTTTAAAAGGCCTTGGTGAGAAAAGCATAAATTTTGCGTTTAGTCCATGAATGCTTAACTGTTGTAATCTTTTGAACTTTGCTCCATTGTTCATCATCCATTCAAGGACCAATTCCCGGCAGATGTTTTTTTTTTTTTTTTTTTTACATATCCCAGAATAATGTGAAGCTTTAGATCTGGCCATGAATGGCGTGAATGAGTTTTTAATGTTTTTAATTTTTAAATGTTTTTTTATAATGATTTTTTAAAATGCATTGTGAGCCGCCCTGAGTCTTCGGAGAGGGGCAGCATATAAATTGAATGAATTAAATTAAATTAAATTAAATAATTAAATTAAATTAAATTAAAGTGGTAAACATTTGCATATTCAAAACTGGCATAATTTGGATATCAAGTTCTTGAAGCCGGACTTTCTTCCAGCTCTGAGTTTGGAAATTTTGCTTTTAAATATATATATTGCGATGCCTTAAAACCTGGGACTGGTGAAAAAGTCTACTTAAATAGAAATAAAAGCATCCAATAAAATACAGATGGTTAATTGGTTCAGGGAGGCGAGATGAATAACAAAAACTCTGAGTACCAAACAATTTCCCCCCCCCCTAAGAAATAAGGTAGTGAGTCACAAGGCAGCTGACACCCGACAAATTGTAGCTTGTGCATCAAGTACCAAACAAACAACGAGTACCAGGACAAATATTTTCCCGTCAAAATGTGTTGAGTAACAAATTCGATGAGTTTCAAAACAGTTGAGTACCAAGGTGCCACTGTAATTGGTATGCGTAAAGCAGCGGTGAAATGTAAAATTTGTTACTACCGGTTCTGTGGGCGTGGCTTGGTAGGGGGTTATGTGACTGGGTGGGCGTGGCCAACTTTTTTTTTTTTTTTGTAATGATTGCAACTACAGCCAGGGACTGTTTGACAGTTCTAACAGGAAAAGCATTTTTTTAAAAAAACCCACACACAATTTTTAAAGCCAACGATCTTGTTTATAGCCGAGTAGGTTAAAACTTCCTTCCTGGTTACCCGAAGACTTCCGTTGCCTCGACTGATGAAAGAAAGCCAGAAAAACAGAACATCTCACCCCGAAGAAGCCACTTTCCGTGGTTGTGAGTTGTTGCCATTTTAAAATAAAGCAGGATTCAAAACTATACAAATGAGGTTTCGGCAGAAATTCAGTTCCTGTTTCCCAGCCAGGTAAAATCTCTCATTAAAATAGTTCCATCGTTTGCTTTCGTTGGATCGTGGGGAAAATTAACCGTTTCTACTCAATCGTTGCTGGCATCCTGAAATTGTTCATCTTGAAACTTTCAGGAGATAAAATATGGGGGAAGAATTTGTTAAGGAAAAAAAAGCATCAAAAGTTTTGTTGGGAAAAATAAGCAGCCTAGTCCTTATTCATTAAGGAGGAAGGGATCAAAATGGCTTGTAACCTTCATTTTATCTACGTATGGTGGGAAAAATGGAAATTATAAGACAATTTTTAAACACTTCTCATTGGTCAGAGGTGATCTAAAATGTATGTTCTTTGAAACACATTGGACGTTCTCTGCATATGAGCTGCTGGCGTGCACGGGTGGATGAGTTTTGATTTAATCTAGGAAGACAGCTGTTAATTATTTTCAT
This sequence comes from Pantherophis guttatus, assembly GCF_059756535.1. NCBI lineage: Eukaryota > Metazoa > Chordata > Lepidosauria > Squamata > Colubridae > Pantherophis > Pantherophis guttatus. Next base: position 86,803,989 of record NC_142069.1, read on the forward strand.
TATATAAAAATACTCTTGTTATTCCCATGCAGTTTTTGCCCCCCAGATAATTTTTCTCCTCTCTTTGCAAACTGGCAGAGATGCTGGCTTTGAAATTTTGTTCAAAAAACTAAAATAAAAGACATAACGTTTAGAGAGCAAGCGGTGTGTTAAACATTCATTCTTTAAATACCAATATTTAAATTTTTATATTTAAATATTTTATTTAAATATTTATATTTAAAACGCTTCAGATTTTAAACAGAAACAGTGTCTGTTTAGTATTTGGAAATGGATGAGGAGGATGACAAAATATTACATCATCATCATCATAAAATATTAAAAACAGCCTGTCTTTCTGGATTAGCACGAATCTCTTGAGTTGAACCCAGATTTAAGGGCATACAGTTGGAATCTGTAAAATAGAAATCTAAAAATTCTTTCTTTTCTATAACCTTCATCTAGTTCCCCAAAATGCTACAGAGAAAAATGTGGAATTAAAAAAAAGATAATAGAGAAATAACATTTAAAGAGTAAACGCCATGTTAAACCCAAATCGTTTTTAAAGTGCTTCAGATTTTAAACATACCTCCACAAAACAGCGTCTACTTAAATATTTGGAAACGATTGTTGATGATGATGATGATGAATGATGATTATATAATAGGTTAAACATGGCTTCGTCCTTTCTATGAGTTTAATCCAGATTTAAGTGCATGCAGTTGGGTTTAGTAAAGCAGATTTTTTTTTAAAAGGCTTTCTTTTTCATTTCCCAAAACGCTGCAGAGAAAAATGTAGAATTTTCTCATGAATTGCTTAGACTGTGGTACAAACATAAAATTGAGGGAAGCATATTGTTGTGTGCAAAGGAAGTCCAATTGTAAGCTGCCTAGAATCGCCTCTAGCCAAGACGGGCACCACATAAGTTTAATAAGCAAATAAATAAGTAAATAAATATAAAATATAAATATAAAAGAGCCTTGGTAGTACAGTGGTCTAAGGCACCCTGTTATTAAGCTGGTTATTAAGACCAGCTGCCTGCAATTACTGCAGGTTCAAATCTCGCCAAGGCTCAAGGTTGACTCAGCCTTCCATCCTTTCTAAGGTAGGTCAATTGAGGACCCAGTTGTGGGGGCAATAAGCTGACTTTGTATAAAATATACAAAAGGATGAAGGCTATTGCTTAGCACATTGTAAGCCGCCCTGAGTCTTCGGAGAAGGGCGGCATATAAATCAAATTTAAAAAAAAAATTACTCTGTCAATGCAAAAGTCTGAAAATTAGAATAGAAGAAGCAACATTCTCTGGGCGGATTGATGGGAATGAGGTCAGATTTCAGGCTTTGTGGGGGGAAATACTTGTACTGCCACGGGAGAGGCAGCTGGGCAGAGGCTCAGAATGTTGGTGACCGCGGCATTCTAAGCCCTCCCTTTCCAGGTCACATGACCCAGAGCGGAACATTTTTTCCACTCTCCTATACAGACAACATCTGGGCATATAGTAGAGCATTGGTGTCAAACTGGATTTCATTGAGGGCCCCATAAGGGTTGTGTTTGACCTTGGGGGTGGGGGGTTGGGGGGGCATGGCCAGGGTAGGCGTGGCCAGCTCGATGTCACTCATGTCGGAGACGCCTGTGGTGGCCCGAGCCTCTGCCAGCAAAAATGGGCTCACAAGCTTCATTTTTGGCTGTGATGGCCTCCTGCAACCCAGAGTGGCAGGCCAGTGCGTGCACGCGCAGATCAACTCACATGATTGCCAGGCTGGCGCATGCAGATATACATACGTGTGCAGCTCAAAGTGGGGCAAGTCGAGCTGCGTGCACATATACATGCGCAATGGCCCACTGCTCACGTGAGTTCAGCTGTGCATGTGCACATGCATGTTGAACCGCCACTCACGTGGTCCGGATCCCCTCTCCACCCCCCCAAGGTTGGGGAACACAGCGCTAGAATATAAAATGAGAGCAAATCCCACTCCTTACTAGCACTGATGATGTTACCTAGTTTGGTAATGAAATGTCTGCAACAAAACAACCAAACTGTAGAGAATACCAGCAGCCACAGATCAACGTACCTCTGTTCGTATTTTAGCCATTGCCTTTTGGGGGCAGTTAACATTATTTACAGAAGCTATGCTTAATACAGAATGTACCATATTTTTCGGATTATAAGACACACTTCCCCCCCCCCTAAAAGAGGCTGAAAATTTGGGTGCATCTTATACTCCAAATGTAACCCCGCCCACCCGCCGGCCCCCACCCTTCAGCCTCCTCGCGTCCTCTTCCTGGCTGCTGAGATTGCCATTGACAATAGCTTGTGTTTTTGGGCTCCATGCGTCACGTTTTCAGCCTCCAAACACTCCGTTTAGAGCCCCTCAAGGCTGTAGGGATCACCAAAGCACATTGCTGCCAATCGCTGCCTGAAAACACGATGCGTTCGGAGGCTGAAAACGAGACGCGCGGTGCCCAAAATGGCTACCCGGAACAGCTGCTTTCTTCTCTTACCCCTTCCGCGCTTTGCCTGCTTTAGTCACTGGCGCTCCCTCCGATGATCAGCTGTGCTTTTGAAGCTGTTTTTCAGCCCCAACGCGGTGCTTGCGAGCAAAGTGATCTTCCGCGCTTCGCCTACTTTTCTCAGTGCTGCTCCCTCCGACAATCAGCTGTGTTTTAGAAGCTGTTTTTTTAGCCCCAACAAGGGCATGCTCAAAACCAGCGAACTAATGTGCTGAAGCTGACCAGGCTAGCCAGATGAATACCTGGTAGGCAGAATTTTTTCCCCCTATTTTTCTCCCCAAAAAGTAAGGTGTGTCTTATACTCCGGTGCGTCTTATACTCCGAAAAATACGGTATTTGGACTGCTCTTTGCTTAGAGCTTGCTATTATCTTTATTTATTTATTTAAATTATCATCAATGGAAGGAAAGCAAAAGGATTCAAAAAGGGCTTCCCTTCTGTTTGATTAGCTTTCATTAGGTAAAGGTAAAGGTTCCCCTCGCACATATATGCTAGTCGTTCCCAACTCTAGGGGGCAGTGCTCATCTCTTTTTCAAAGCCGAAGAGCCAGCACTGTCCGAAGACGTCTTTGTGGTCATGTGGCCGGCATGACTAAACACCAAAGGCGCACGGAACGCTGTTACTTTCCCACCAAAGGTGGTCCCTATTTTTCTACTTGTATTTTTTCGAACTGCTAGAAGCTGGCAGAAGCTGGGACAAGGAACGGGAGCTCACCCCGTTACGCAGCACTAGGGATTCGAACCGCTGAACTGCCGATCTTTTGATCGACAAGCTCAGCGTCTTAACCACTGAGCCACTGCATCCCTTAGCTTTCATTAGATGTGCGTAAAAAAAAAACACACGATTTTTGAGATTGTATTTAACATAAATTTAGCGGAGACTTCCCGCTCCGTGGGAAAAGAAATAACCTGGCATTGTGTTGGATTTTCCTAGACTGCCTGTGGCATGGAGTTGGAGAGCAGCGATCAAGCTGTGGTTATGAGAGATGACAACAAGCGACGCAGGAGGAGGAGGATGAAGCCCTACTGTACAGCCAACACGTTGTCATCAACGGAACTCATCTCTATCGAGTTTGTTTTCCCCGCAACCAGCATCGTACTCGACATCCCTACCAACTGCACGGTGGAGCAGATGAAAGCCCAAGTCTGGATGCGGGCAGTGGAAGGCCACCAGACCTCAGACCTCTTCCGCAAGATCACGCCGGATCAATTTCTCCTCCTGTATCAGAAGAAGGGCCAGTGGTACGAAATCTACGACAAGCACCAGATCATACAGACCCTGGATTGTATCTTATATTGGAAAGTCTTGCAGAAGAAAGTGGGCAAGATCCACGTGGTGGAGAAGCCCAACCCCTCCGAGGAAGTGCAAGAGTTCCAAAAGCGGCTCAATTATTTGATTGGCTACGACGTCACCGACGTGAGCAACGTGCACGACGACGAGCTCGAGTTTGCCCGCCGTAGGCTGGTCACTCCGCGGACGATTGAAGTCTCCTGCCGAGATCCAAAATTGTATTCCATGCCCGTTTGGACTACATCCAAGCCGCTTCCGGAATATTTACTGAGTAGAATTGTCCACAATAATATTTTTCTCAACATCCACAGAGGGACCACCAGCCAGAAGATTAAAGTGGCGGTGGACGACATGCCAGACGTCATCCTCCAGAGCTTCTTCACAAAAATGGCGAAGAAGAAGTCCTTGATGAACATTCCTGAAGACTACAGTGAGCAGGATTTTGTCCTGCGAGTGAGTGGCAGGGATGAGTACATTGTAGGCGAGACACCCATCAAAAACTTCCACTGGATAAGACAGTGTCTGAAAAAGGGGGATGAAATCCATCTGCTCTTAGATGAACCACCGGACCCGAACCAGGATGAAGTTCAGAAAGAAGAATGGCCCTTGGTTGACGATTGCACCGGAGTTTCGGGATATCACGAGCAGCTCACAATCCACGGGAAAGACCATGAAAGGGTGTTCACCATATCTTTGTGGGATTGCAACCGTAAATTCAGAGTCAAGATCATCGGCATGGATATCCCCGTCTTACCGAGAAACACGGACCTGACCGTCTTCGTGGAGGCTAACATTCAACACGGCCAACAGCTCCTTTCCCAGAGGAGAACAACCGCTAAGCCCTTCACCGAAGAGGTTCTGTGGAACGTTTGGCTTGAGTTTGACATCAAGATCAAGGACCTTCCGAAAGGAGCCTTGCTCACCCTGCAGATCTATTGCGGCAAAACTCCCGCGCCATCCGCCAAGGGTAACCTCCACCCTCACGACTCGCCCTCTTCCGACCCCAAATACAAAACTCAGCTTCTTTACTACGTCAACCTTTTGCTGATAGACCACCGCTCCCTGCTCAGAACGGGGGACTACGTCCTTCACATGTGGAAAATCCCGGGCAAGGGGGAAGAGCAAGGAAGCATCAATGCGGATAAATTGACCTCGGCCACTAATCCGGATAAAGAAAACTCAATGGCCATTTCGATCGTTTTGGACAAGTACTGTCACCCCATCGCCTTGCCGAAACACAAGATAGCGTCCGATTCCCAGGGGGACAGAGCCAGAGTTGAAATGCCAAACCAGTTGCGGAAACAGCTGGAGGAGATCATAGCTACCGATCTGTTCAACCCGCTCACCCCCGAAGACAAGGAATTATTGTGGCATTTCAGGTACGAAAGCATAAAGCACCCCAAGGGCTACCCTAAATTGCTTAGCTCAGTGAAATGGGGCCAGCAGGAACAAGTCGCCGAAACTTACCAACTGCTAGCGAAGCGAGAGGCGTGGGACCAGAGCGCTCTGGATGTCGGCTTGCCCATCCAGCTTCTGGATTGCAACTTCTCGGATGAAACCGTGAGAACGATGGCGGTGCAGAAGTTGGAAGGCTTAGAAGATGACGATGTTCTCCATTACCTCTTGCAGCTGGTACAGGTAAGATAGAGGGACATTTCTGGTGTCTTTAGAGGATCCAAATCTTGGTTAGTACTTGGACGGGAGTCTTATCAGAAGTTGCCAGAGCTGATAATCTGGGTTTGATTTTATTTTTTTTTAAAAAAAAGAGAAATAAAAAAGATAGATTTTATTTATTTATTTATTTTATTTAATTTGTATACCGCCCTTCTCCAACAGGACTCAGGGCGGTAAACAGCCATGGTAAAACATAACATATAAAATTTAAAAGCAGTTTAAAAAACATTAAATAATTTTGGCTATCCATTTAAAACAACCCGGGTTAAAACCAATTACAAATTAAAACCGAAGGGATGGGATCAAGCCAGCCCGGCTAGGTGAAAAAGATGTGTTTTCAGGGCCCGACAAAAAGTCCGGAGGTCTGGTATCGTGCGTATCTCTAGGGGGAGGTCGTTCCAGAGGGACCTTCATCCAGAGATGAAGTTAATAGCAAAAAGACACATGACTGTGGATACAGTAGTGGCCAAAATTGTGGAAACCTTTTGGGAAAAGTTTATTTTTGAGATTTGATGGCTAATAACCCCACTTTTTTTTTTGAGTTTCAAGATAATCCTATTCCACTGCTGGAATGGCCTGGGAATAGCCCAGACCTGAACCCAATTGAAAATCTATGGAGCCGATTAAAGAAACTTTAAAAAAAATTTTTTTTTAAAAAAACAAACAAACATTTAATACATCAGTCATTCCTTCCGTGTGACATCTCAGTGTTGTCTCCAATCTTTCTTCTTTTTGTTATTTCTTCTGTCTTCGTTCTCATCGAATCAATTACAACAATTCATCACTCACAAAATATTCTGATTATCGCATTTTTATACATAACTATTAATTTACTTATTTGTCTCTCTTTTCTAACCAATAGTAAAATTGATTCCATATCTTAAAAGTATTCTGAATCTTCTCTTTCTTTAACCATCAAAGTCAATCTATTCATTTCTGCACAATCTAATTTTTTTTAAATTACTTCTCCTTCCAAAGGTATTCTCTCTGCTTTCCAGTGTTGTGCATAAACAAAGACCCAGCAATAAAACCCAGTTAATAGAAGCCATCATTCAATCTTGGTTTCACATTATAATAGCTGCAAAACTAAAAGACTTGGTTCACTCCATGGGAAGACGTTGTAAGGCCGTATAAAGGTTACCCAACTAAGTATTGACTAACATGGGGATAATTTTTGTATATCCCATTTTTTCTATGGGGATCATTTTTGTACATCTCGTTTTTTCTACGTGTTTCACTTTTCTTCTTTATACCGTAACTGCTATTCTAATAGCAAATCCCTCATAAAAGTTATTGCATTACATTCTTGATTAAATTATCTTTCTATTGATATATAATTTTATGGTACTACTCAAAAAAAAAAAAAAAGTGGCATTATTAGCTAGTTTTAGAAAATACACTTTTCCCAAAATGTTTCCACAATTTTGGCCACTGCTGTACGTAACTATTAAGAATTAAGCTTTACTAAAGAGAGACACCGTCCGCTAGAGAGAAAGAGGATGGGCTCCAGCATGAGTCCGAAAGCTTGGAAGTAAAACCCGGTGACTGGCCCAGATTGGATCTTGCAACATTGTCCTGGGATATGTATATTCGCCTTCAGATGTGGAGAACTTTTTTTTTTTTTTAAATTTGATTTATATGCCGCCCTTCTCCGGAGACTCAGGGCGGCTTACAATGCGTTAAGCAACTTGCTCAAACAATAGGCCATTTGCAAAAGGGAATTGCATCTAATCCTGTTAGATGCTGGGTATGGCATGTGTGGGAAATCAGTTTTTATTCCTTGTTACATCTCCGGTATTCGCAATTGGCGTTGTCAAATAGCAATGCCTATTCTATTGTGTATAGGGACGTAGTGGCTCAGTGGCTAAGATGCCGAGCTTGTCGATCGAAGGGTCGGCAGTTCCAACAGTTCGAATCCCTAGTGCTGCGTCATGGGGTGAGCTCCCGTGACTTGTCCTAGCTTCTGCCAACCTAGCAGTTCAAAAGCAGGTAAAAAATACAAGTAGAAAAATAGGGACCACCTTTGGTGGGAAGGGAATAGCGTTCCGTGCACCTTTGGTGTTTAGTCATGCCGGCCACGTGACCATGGAGACATCTTCGGACAGCGCTGGCTCTTCGGCTTTGAAACGGAGATGAGCACTGCCCCCTAGGGTCGGGAACGACTAGCACGTATGTGCGAGGGAAACCTTTACCTTTATTCTATTGTGTGTCCTTCACACAATGCTCGAGATACACTGTTTAAGCCTCCCGGAGACAGTCATTTTAAGAGGGGGGGGGGGAAATATAAGTGTCTACCCGAATTTGCCTAAAATTCATACAAAATATATCACTTGCATCTCCTGAGGTTTATCAGCTACATGGCGTCTCGAGGCTGAAGCGATGAAGTTTACACTTTTCTTCAGGTGTTTTGCTGGCCCACGTTCAATTTCTTAGTTTGCACAAAGCTTTAAAAAAATTTAAAAAAGATAGGCAGGAAATTAAAAACGAATCCCATGATGCGCTAGGAGAAATTCCAGATAAGAACCCCCCAAAATTAAAGTAAATCATTGTTCGTGCTTATTTTTCTTTTTTCCCCCCTCTTATTTCAGGCAGTCAAATTTGAGCCTTACCATGACAGCGCCCTCGCTCGATTTCTTCTAAAGCGCGGTTTGAGGGTAAGTATTGGCAAAGATTTAAGTCAGATGGCGCATCTATGGAGTGTCTCAGTCATCCAGGTCATGGTTGTCCCAAAGGTGCTTTTCAAGTAGTGTGTAGTGAACCCCAGGAAAGCTGCACACCCATTTGCACTACTCAGGTGACTCTGAGGACACAGACAAATCTCCAAGCGGCCTCAATGACTCTGGTGTGGCCCGTCAGCAGCCTGTGCAGCCAGTAGCTGATTCCAACAGCGAGGAGGCTGGTGTGGTGCTGTGCCAGCAGCCTGTGCAGCTGGCACTCGAGTCGGACAGTGAGGACGCTGGAGAAGATGTGGTGCCAGAGGCGGGGATTCAGCCAGGGCCTTCAGAACCTCCAGAAGCTCCCTTAAGTGAAGAGGACGAAGAGGAGGAGCCTCTTCTCGATGCACGGGCGCGCAGAGCTGCCAAAAGGCAGGAGTGGCTCCTCAGGTGGAGGTCTCCTCGAGAGTAAGGCTTGGGGCTAATTGGCCACTCCCTTAGCCTATTTAAGGAGGAACGCCAACTGAAGCAATTTTCAGGGAACAACTTCGTTCACTCTCCTTCACGTCTGGATCTTAGTTCTCTGCAAGTTGCCTCTGGGCTTTCTGCCAACCATAGTAAGATTACGATTATTTATTCTTTGGATTCTTGTAGGCAGTTAAGAAAGATAATTAACAGCCATTGTTTGAAAAAGACTGATTTAGTTTAGTAAACTAAGGTTTGTACAGACTTTGTGCGTGCTGCGTTCTTTGGGGTCCGTAGCTGGGGCAGAACAGACTCTCTAAAAAGGATGCAAATGACCAGCTTTTCTGCAAGGAATATAAATCCTTCCGTTCCCCACTGTCCAGTCAGAGCTGAAGAAGCTTCTTGGATGAGAAGTGAAACGCCTTCAAAGAAAAACAAAGTCCAGTGGCCTTCTGAAAAAAGCACCTTTGGGACGTCAGACGGAGTGCTAACATGAGGCAGGACCATAAGAGTTGCTTTGTAAAGTCAAAGAGTAGAGTTTGATTTTTCATGTTTGACTGAAATGGTAGACCAAGGCTGAAACACCGACTTGGTAGTAATTCATACACAAAAGTCAGCTTGTTTCTTGACTTTAGTTGGGTTGGACTAGAAGACCTCCAAAGTCCCTTCCAGCCTTATGATTCTATGATACAGGTAATCCCCAACTTACGACAGTTCATGTGGTGACCATTCGAAGTTACAACGGTGCTGAAAAATGTGACTTATGACCGTTTTCCACACTTGCAACCTTTGTAGTATCCCTGTGGCCCCGTAATCAAAAATTGAGGCTCTTGGCCGTTGATTCATATTTATGACGGTCGCAGTGTCCCAGGGGTCATGGGATCCCCTTTTGCAACCTTCTGACAAGCAGTCAATGGGGAAGCCAGATTCACTTAACAACCATATAATTAATTTAACACTTGCAGTCATTCCCTTAACCAGTGGTGGGTTCTTCCTGGTTCAGCCCGGTTCGGCTGAGCCGGTAGCAGTGATGATATGATGTCACCGAACTGGTTCTGCCCCCCTGCCCCCCCCGCATTATTCTTACCTTTTATTTGGCCCCACCCCCAATCTATTGCTGCCTCCTGAGTCCCAGCTGATGGGCTATAAGGAAAAACTGTTTAAACTCTTGCCACGGGGCTTCAAAGGCAGTTTGGTGGTAGACCGGTGCCTGCAAAAATAAATGGGTAGACTGGTACAGCTCTGCAAGCAATTAAAAGCCTGATAAACCAGTACCTCTGCTAAATCCTAAAGAATTGTCACATGACCATCAAGCCACACCCACAAAATAAGCCATGCCCACAGAACCGGTAGTAAAAAATTTTAGAACCCACCCCTGCCTTTAACCACAAAGTTCGTAAAGGGAGGCGAAACTCACTTAACAGATGTCGCTTCACTTAACCACAGGAAAGCTTCGGCACGATTGTGGTTGTAAGTCGAGAACTGCTTGTACTATGTTTCTGATTTGCAAAATCAGATCTCTTTTATATATATGTATGTGTGTGCGCGCACATGTATGTATATGTGTATGTATATGTATATATGTATATACCGTGTTTCCCCCAAAAATAAGACCCTGTCTTATATTTTCTTGAACCCCGAAATAAGCGCGAGATCTTATTATTTTGGGGCGCATGGAGCAAGATGGAGCTCCTCTTGCCATCTTACCTGATTTCCAGCTCTGCGTTTAAATATTTTTGGGGAGGGCTTATTTTCGGGGGGGGGCTTATTTTAGCACATGTGCTCAAAAGCCCGATTGGGCTTATTATCAGGGGAGGTCTTATTTTCAGGGAAACAGGGTATATATTATTTATACATTTTTTTTAGTAAACATAAAAATTCAATATGTACATGAACAGTCTGTTGTCTGGGTACAGATATTTTTGAGAAATAATAATAGTAAAAACAGCAATAATATTCATACCATTGATAATAATCACATCATCATCATAATATTGACGGTTGACTCAGCCTTCCATCCTTTCTAAGGTAGGTAAAATGAGGACCCAGATTATGGGGGCAATTTATTTATTTTTATTTATTTATTTTAAATTTATATAAATAAAATTTATAAATTTTATTATTTTATTTATTTTATATAAATAAATTTATATAAATAAACTGACTTTGTATAAATATACAAAAGTATGAAGGCTATTGCTTAACGCATTGTAAGCCGCCCTGAGTCTCCGGAGAAGGGTGGCATATAAATCAAATTTAAAAAGAAAAAATTGCTTATCCATACTAATAAACCTTCATTGTATAATCAGTCATTCTCTTAAACTTTTTAAGTTTCTAACTTTTGTTTCTGTTAGCTAACCATTGGTAAAACGAATCCCATGTTCAAAAATATTTTGCTTCTTCCTTCTCCTTAATTTTAAGTGTTAATCTATCCATCTCTGCACATTCTAATATATATATTTTTAAATTACACTTTCATCTGTTCTTCATTTTCCCACTGTTGTGCAAAAGCAATTCTCGCTGCTTTTAACAGATGTAAAATTAAATATGTATTCCCTTTTATTGTACTTTTCTGGTAAAACCCCCGACAAGAATATTTCTGGTTTTAGATCTAATCTAGATCAGATCTCTTTAAGAACCCGTCTTAGATGCTACCCTTTCCATTCATAGAACAAGCGGATCGGACACTTCCTGTTCTGGTTTTTGAGAAGCGAGATTGCTCAATCCATGCACTACCAGCAGAGGTTTGCCGTGATCTTAGAAGCGTATCTGAGAGGTTGTGGCAGAGCGATGCTGAAGGACTTCCTCAGGCAGGTCCAAGTGACGGAGCTGCTGCACAAGGTCACCAGGGAGATCAAAACCATTTCTGCAGAGAAGTACGACGTCACCCCGCAAGGTAGGCGATGTCTTGAGAAGCGTCGTTTCAGATCTCAGGCGTTCGCCTCCCTCGTTTTTAGTCGCCGGCAGCAAAGTCCGTGGTATCTTTGCATCAGAGTTGTGGTTTCCAGATGCGTCGGTTGCGAATCAGATTTTTAAAAAAACCCTAAAAAGATACTCATAGAAGAGACTTATCGGTAGCTCAGGGTTGAACTCTGGGGTCCTCGGTGCTCTCTGAGCTTGGTGGTTTTCTCGCAGATGTTTTGTTACCAAACTAGGTAACATCAGCAGTGCTAGAAGGGAGAAGGGTTTGTCAAGTAGAGGAGGAGGAGGAGGAGGAGGAGGAGGAGGAGGAGGAGGACGGCGACGACGATTTTGAGACCCTTGGTGTTCTCTGAGCTTGCTTGTTTTCTTGCAGATGTTTTATTACCAAACTACCTAACATCATCAGTGCTACGAGGGAGTAGGGTTTGTGGAATAGAGGAGGGAGGGGACTGTGGGGCCTTGGTGCTCTCTGAGCTTGGGGGTTTTCTTGCAGACGTTTCATGACCCAACTAGGTAACATCATCAGTGCTAGAAGGCAGGGAGGTTGGAAAGAAGGGAGGGAGGGAGGAAGGAAGGAAGGAAGGAAGGAAGGAAGGAAGGAAAGAAGGAAGGATGGAGGACTGTAGGGTCCTTGGTGCTCTCTGAGCTTGATGGTTTTCTCGCAGACGTTTTGTTACCAAACTAGGTAACATCAGCAGTGCTAGAAGGGAGTGGGATTTGCAGAACAGAGAAAGAGGAGGAGGAGGAGGAGGAGGGAGAAGACTGTGGGGTCCTTGGTACCCTCTGAGCTTGGTGACCGCTGTCCTAACGGAGAAATAGGGGATGTACCAGCAATTCCTCACCCCGTTTCATTCTAATTGAATTATGTTTCTGATTTTTTTAAAAAAATATTTTTTTCCCCCCACTCTCATTTTTTTTAGTCATCGCGCAGCTCAAACAAAAACTCGAGAGGCTACAGGACAACAGGTTTCCAGAATGTTTTAGAGTTCCCTATGATCCGGGACTGAAAGCAGGAGCACTGGTGGTAAATATAATTTCCTTCTCTTTTTAGCAAAGTCGGATGAATGAGGGTCAGTGGGATTAGAGGCGAAGAGGTTGTAGAAAAAATGGTTTTAAAAGTTTAAAAAAAAAAAAATCGGCCACGCCCACCTAGTCACATTACCCCCCCACCAAGCCACGCCCACCGAATTAGTAGTAACAAATTTTAGATTTCACCACTGATGTATCGTAAGGGATGAGGTTGATCCCAAGAAGATGGATTTCAAACTCCGTGTTTCACATTTTTAATTTCATTCGGTTTGAGACTGCAGGTAGTCCTCGAATTACAACGGTTCATTTAAGTGACCTTTCAAAGTCACAACGGCCCTGAAAAAAGTGACATAGGACCGTTTTTTCACACTCGCAACCATTGCAGCATCCCTGTGGTCACGTGATCAAAATCCAGAAGCTTGGCAACTGGCATGTACTTATGACTGTTGCAGTGTCCCGGGGTCACGTCATTCCCTTTTGCCACCCTTCTGATGGGCAAAATCAATGGGGAAACCTGATTCACTTCACAACTGGGTTACTCATTTATCGACTGCAGCGTTTCAATTAGCAACTTGGGCAAAAAATGTCATAAAATGGGGGAAAAACTCAAGTTAAATGTCTCGCTTAGCAACAGAAATGTTGGGCTCAATTGTGGTCATACGTCGAGGACTATCTGGAGATGTTCGGTCCTGGCCTTTAATCATGAGATGTCAATTCCGGCGGTGAACAGTGTAGTTATAAGTGTCCCTCTTTTCTCGCAGATCGAAAAATGTAAAGTAATGGCCTCCAAGAAAAAACCTCTGTGGCTAGAATTCAAATGCGCGGATCCAACCTCTCTCTCCAGCGAAACCATCGGCATCATCTTCAAACACGGTGATGATCTGAGACAGGATATGCTCATTTTACAGGTAATATGTATACAACACACTGAGGGAAGCGAGTGAGATAGGAGAACTTCTCAGAGTTGTCAAAACTTGATTTCATTGAGGGCCGCATCAGGGCTGTGTTTGATCTCGGGGGGCAGGAAGCAGGGGGGACGTGGCCATCTTGACGTCCCTTGTGTTGGGGGGCGCCTGTGGTGGCTTTTTTTTTTTTAAAGAAAAAAAGCCTCTGACCATCAGGCAACTCAGCTGGGATCGTCAGAGCTTTTTAAAAGCATTTTTTTCTACAACCTTTTCGGCCAAAGAAGTTGTAGAAAAAATGCTTTTAAAAGGCTCTGACGATCCCAGCTGAGCCGCGCGATCATCAGAGGCTTTTTTTTTTACTTTTAAAAGCATTTTTTCGGCCGAAGAAAAAATGCTTTTAAAAGTAAAAAAAAAAAAGCCTCTGATGATCGCGTGGCTCAGCTAGGCGGGGGTGGGGGCAGGGATTTTTGCTACCGGTTCTCCGAACCACCCGCCGCCATTGCCACTGGATCGGGCGATCCGGTCCAAACTGGGAGCATTTCACTCCTTATTTCTACCCATTGAAATTATATGGATGTGTCCAGATGTTCAGCTTAGTGATAGAAAGCGCACTTCATCTCTTCTTTCGTCACTCAACAAACCTTTTATCTCATTCACCGAGATGAAGGTGACGGAAACGAGCATAGAAGGCAGGATGTTTATGCGTTTTAGTGAACCGGATTTTTTTTCTTTTTGAATTCTGCTTCACAAGCTGCTTCTGTTATTTGTCTTGTCAAGATTGTTTTGCAACATTTATATAGTATAATTCAGAGCCCAGGGCCTGCCAGATGTTTGGACTGCATCAAACTCACTCCCCGATCATCCCCGTGCTAACGGAGGCTGTCATTTTCATTCTGCCTGCAGGAATTCTATTTACTTACTGCATATTTATATTGTTTATTATTTATATTTCCTATTTCTTAACCATCCATCTCCTTCAGACAGGGTCCCTGGGCAGGGCCATAAGGAAATAACTTGCTTGTTTGATTTTGTGCGTTCTGTTTGGCAGCTCAACTCCGTAGCTTTCATTTACCCTGTTTCCCCCAAAATAAGACATTCCCCTGATAATAAGCCCAATCGGGCTTTTGAGCGCATGGCAATAAGGCCAAGCGCTTATTCCAGGGTTCAAAAAAAATATAAGACAGGGTCTTATTTTTGGGGAAACACGGTAGTAAGTTTAGTGAGTCCATGTCACTGTCCTGTAATGAAGAATTTGATTTGAAATAACGTATTGAATTCATATGAATGTTTCTAAGATTTTTTTAAAAGACAAAAATAGCCCCTGTTGGACCAGCTTGGGCATTTAGAAAAAAAAGACCCTTTACTCCATTCATAATGAAAGATATATTTTAACTGAAGTCAAGTGGTTACACTGTAAGAAAAGCCAGATCTGAAAGTTTCCTGGGTAAACTGAATAATTTCCCATTGTCCCGGGTGTTCTTGCTATTGGGCGGACATTTTCCTTCCATTCCTATGCCTATGTCCCTGGACCTTTCAACAGTTGTCTCAGGTTGGCATTTCTGGTTCCTGACATCCTCCCTCCCCAGGGGTAGGCTGCTGGGGGTTCGGGAGAACCTCTAGCTAAGATTCTGTGCAGTTCGGAGAACCCCCAAATCCCACTCCGGGCTGGCCCCGCCCATCCCACCCCGCCCCTCCCAGAAGTCCCCACACGGCCCCCTTTAGATGCAGGTAAGTGCAGGGCGTGCGCGGAGGCTAGGGAGAAAAATGGGCCTACCGAAAATTCGGGAAGGCCAGAAACGGGCCTGTTTCCGGCCTACAGAGGGCCTCCGGAGCCTGGGGAGGCCATTTTCACCCTCTCGGAGGCTCGAGGAAAACCTCCAGAGCCTGGGGAGGGCAAAAACACACACCCCTCCATGGTGCAGTAGGCCAACTAGGCCACGCCCATCATGGCCACGCCCACCCAGCAACCCTGGGCAGAGAACCCCTTGCTCAAATTTTTGAAGCCAACCCCTGCCCCTCCCCGTAGTTTATGGCAGGCCGCCATCAAAGCAAAGTAGAGCTGAAGCGATGTGATGGCAGATCTGACAGTCCCCTGATGCGGTTTGCCTTTTCTTTCTACTAGATACTTCGAATCATGGAGTCAATATGGGAAGAAGAGTCCTTAGATTTATGTTTATTACCCTACGGATGTATTTCGACAGGGAATAAAATAGGTAATGTATTTGTCCGAAGCAGAGCTTTTAAAAATCACAACTTAGTCCAGAATTTATAATCATTCGTTTAAGGACCGTTTGAAGTTACAACGACTCTGGGAAAAAAAAAGCGACTTATGACCGTTTTTTACACTTAACAATCGTTGCAGCCTCCCCGTGGTCACGTGCTCAAAATTCAGACATTTGGCAGTTGACTCATATTTATGACCATTGCAGTCTCCGGGTTCATGTGATCCCCTTTTGCGACCTTCTGATGAGCAAAGTCAATAGAGAAAGCCAGATTCACTTAACAACCAGGTTCCTAACTTAACAACTGCAGTGATTTTACTTAGCTACTGTGGCTAGAAAGGTCGTAAAATGGGGCAAAACTCACTTAATGTCTCACTTAGCAACATAAATTTTAGGCTCAGTTCCCACAGGAGTTGAAATGTTTTGATGTGATGAAAGTCAAGCTTTTTTTCAGCTTTTTTATATCTGAAGTATAGTAGACTATGGACGTGGTAGCTCAGTGGCTAAGACACTGAGCTTGTCGATCGAAAGGTCGGCTGTTCAGCGGTTCGAATCCCTAGTGCCGCATAACGGGGTGAGCTCCCGCGACTTGTCCCAGCTTCTGCCAACCTAGCAGTTCGAAAGCACATAAAAAATGCAAGTAGAAAAATAGGAACCTCCTTTGGTGGGAAGGTAACAGCGTTCCATGCGCCTTTGGGGTTTAGTCATGCCGGCCACATGACCACGGAGACGTCTTCGGACAGCGCTGGCTTTTCGGCTTTGAAACGGAGATGAGCACTGCCCCCTAGAGTCGGGAACGACTAGCACATATGTGCGAGGGGAACCTTTACTTTTTTATATCTGAAGTATTTTCTCTAAAGAAGCTTCACTGAACGTTCTTAGTAATAACTTCTTCTTCATTTTTGGGGTACCCAGAGATTTTGGATTTGTGGATTGCATAGGTAGCCATCTCACAAAATATGTCAGTCTTATATGGAGCTCTCTTCATTTAAGTAAATATAAATAACGAGATATGACACATGATAATCAATCTTGTCAGCTTCTCATTTGACCTGAATGGCACACTTGGGGTATTTAAACCCCCCCCCCCAATTAATTTGGTGCCTGACTGGTTTATTTCCTATTGCTCTGGAGAAATTAAATCTTTCACTTTGTGTCTCCATTTCTTTTTTCATTTCAGTATAACTGAATTTACATTACGAAAGGGGTGGGCTGCTATGGCCTTTACGACCTATGGACTTCATCTCCCAGAATTCCTGAACCAACATGGCTGGCTGGCTCAGGAATTCTGGGAGTTGAAGTCCACAGGTCCTCAAGGGGTCATGGTTTCCCATCCCGGCATTATGGGGACATAATTACACCATTGCTCATGTTCTGAGTGATGAATTGCGACATTTTCCCTCGTCTCTTCCTCCTTGAGGTGATATTTCAGCTAGGGCCACAGCTGCGGCGGAAGGATGTTGTCACAGACAGCATATTTATTTATTATTTATTCTGGGTTTTCAAGGCAGTTTATCTAACGTCCTGTGAGCTGGATTGAGTTGAAAGAGAGTAATTGGTCTGAAGTCATCTAGATAGCATCTTCCCTGGGGGAAGATCTGTCTGTCTGTCTCTCTCTCTCTCTCTCTGTGTCTGTCTCTGTCACTCTGTCACACACACATAGACACACGCTTCTATCTGTCTATCTGTCTATCTCTTTCTCTCTCATCTCTATCTATCTAATCTCTCTCTCTCTCTGATCTCTCTCTCTCTCTCTCTCCAGTATCTATATCTATGTATCATCTACACTATCTATCTATCTATCTATCTATCTATCATCTCTCTCTCTCATCTCTATATCTATCTAATCTCTCTCTCTCTCTTTCTTCTCTCTCTCTCTACAGTATCTATATCTATGTATCATCTACAGTATCTATCTATCTATCTATCTATCTATCTATTTATCTATCTATCTATCTATCTATCTATCTATCATCTATCTATCTCATCTCTATATCTATCTAATCTCTCTCTCTCTCTGATCTCTCTCTCTCTCTACAGTATCTATATCTATGTATCATCTACAGTATCTATCTATCTATCTATCTCTCTCTCTCTCTATCTATCTATCTATCGTGTTTCCCCGAAAATAAGACCCTGTCTTATATTTTTTTGAACCCCAAAATAAGCACTTGGCCTTATTTTCGGGGAAGTCTTATTATTTTGGGGCGCGTTGAGCAAGATGGGGCTCCTCTTGCTGTCTTACCTGATTTCCAACTCTGTCTCCCTAACCCTAACCAGTGGAAATGGCGGAGACCAACTGTGCATACGGTTAAATATTTTTTTGGGGGGCTTATTTGGGGGGGGGCTTATTTCAGCGCAAGCGCTCAAAAGCCCGATTGGGCTTATAATCAGGGAATGTCTTATTTTCGGGGAAACGGTATCTATCATCTATCTGTCCATCCATCCATCCATCCTGTCCTATGCCTGCCTGCCTGCCTGCCTATCTGTCTCTCTCTCTCTCTCTCTCTCTCTCTTGATCTATCAATCTATTAAACATCTATTCCACTCAATTTGCCTATAAGGTGACTCAGTACTTATGAGGTAGTCTAGACAAGAATGACTAGATGTAGCAACACTACTTTTATTATGAGGTTATGAGGTTATAGTAATAGAAACTTGCAAGTCTGAACGTACCCCTCCCTGCCCCTCAATTTTACTCCCCCCAACTTGTGTTTGTAAATCAATTCAATTCAGTTCAATTAGTTCAATTTATATACTGCTGTCAAGTTTCCGAAAGATGCCCTAATTAATTCATGAGCCATGATCCAAACTTCAAAGGAAATACAGTCATTTATTAGGAGCAACATTCCAGCAATACTCGGATGCAGTTAGGACTGATCCCACGTAAATTTACGTTCCCCTATGACCCTGTCTCTCCCCTCCTCTCTGGCCATCTCATAAATCACATTCTCCAATTAACCACTTTGGCTGGCTGTGAAACCTAACACCCTCCTTCTGATTGCAGTCAGGAAGAATGTATGGAATTCACTTCAGTTCTCCCTCCCTCCTGCTCATGGCAACTTGAAAGCTTTGCAAGTTGACAGCCGCCTTTATCCGAAGACTCAGGGCGGCTTACAATGCATTTAAAAAGCCATTATAAAAACATTTAAAAATTAAAACATTAAAACTCATTCATACCATTCATGGCCGGATCTCACAAGATCGCAACAGCGAGATCAACGGCCCCAGGCCTGCCGGAAAAACCAGGTCTTCACCGCTTTTTGGAAGGCCAATAGAGTGGGGGTGGTCCGGACCTCAGGAGGTAACTGGTTCCAGAGAGCTGGGGCAGCCACAGAGAAGGCCCTCCCCTGCAGGCCCGCCAGCCGGCATTGTTTAGCTGACGGGACCCGGAGGAGACCAACTCTGTGGGATCTTACCGGTTGCTGGGAGCTATGCGGTAGAAGGCGGTCTCGAAGATAGGCCTACCTGTCGTCCTGATCTATTTTCACTATCTTAGTCTGGTCTATTTTATAAAACTGACAGTAGCACATCTGGAAGGGGAGGAAGAAGAGAAAGAAATGGCGTGATTCTTCCACCCTGCAGTGATGCTATTGGTTCAAACCTTACTTTCTTTTCTTTTTAAACAGGAATGATTGAAATTGTAAAGGATGCTAATACAATTGCCAAAATCCAGCAAAGCACAGTTGGGAACACTGGGGCTTTTAAAGATGAAATACTAAACCAGTGGCTTAAGGAGAAATGTGTAATTGAAGAAAAGGTACGTGTTCCTATTACTGCTACTCAGGGGTGAAATCCAGCCGGTTCTGACAGTTCTGGCGAACCGGTAGCGGAAATTTTGAGCAGTTCAGAGAACTGGTAGCGGAAATTTTGAGTAGTTCTGAGAACCGGCAAATACCACCTCTGGCTGGCCCCAGAGTGGAGTGGGAATGGAGATTTTGCAATATCCTCCCCCCAGGAGTGGGGAGGGAATGGGGATTTTGCAATATCCTTCCCCTGCCACGCCCACCAAGCCACACACACCAAGCCACACCACGCCCACAGAACCAGTAGTAAAAAAAAAAATTGAATTCCACCAGTGCTGCTACTGCTATTATTTCTGTTTGAAAAAGTATTATTTCTTTGTAAGCCATTACGGGGTACTTCAAGAGGTGTCCAACCTTGGCAACTCTTAAGACGTATGGACTTCAATTCCCAGAATTCCCCAGACAGTATAAGAGGATTATCTGGAACTTGTGGGGGGGGGAAATGACAGGATGGATATAGGAACATTCACTTAAGAAGAGGGAGGGAGGGAAGGAGGGAGAAAGAGAGTGACTTTTAGCATACTGGATACCAGTATCTATATGTTCCACTGCTCTGTATTTGTTTTAGATCATTTTTTTAAAAAAAATCTTTTCACTATGCCTTGTGAGTCGATAAACACTCTACATTTGCTTTTCTTTTCTTTAGTAAATCCTCTGTCTTTCCTGATCATTTGTAAAACAATCAGAATCAGGGGTGGGCTTCAAATATTTGAGCAAGGGGTTTGCTGCCCCATTGCTGGGTGGGCGTGGCCATGGTGGATGTGGCCATGGTGGGCGTGGCCTAGTCGGCCTCCTGTACCATGGCGGGTGGGGCGTTTTTGCCCTCCCCGGGCTCTGAAAGCTTTTATTGAGCCTCCGGGAGGGTGAAAACAGCCTCCCCAGGCTCCGGAGACCCTCTGGAGGTTGGAAACAGGCCCGTTTCTGGCCTTCCCAAACTTCCGGTAGGCTCGTTTTTCACCCTCCCTAAGCCTCTGTGCGCGCCCTGCACTTACCTGCATCCAAAACGGGCCGCATGGGGACTCCTGGGAGAAGCAGGATGGGCGGGGCCAGCCAGGAGTGGGATTTGGGGGTTCTCCGAACTGCACAGAATCTTAGCTAGAGGTTCTCCCGAACATGTACGAACCCCTAGCAGCCCATCCAATCCACAGATATGTAAGAATGTGAAGGTTGTTGAGTTGCCAGCACCAACTTGATAAGAGGTAGAATCTTGGTTGAAATCAAAACCATTTGATTAAATTGATCTTGCATATACCCATAGTCCTCGAGGTACGACCACAATTGAGCCCAAAATTTACGTTGCTAAGTGAAAGATTTGTTAAGTGAGTTCTACCCCCCCCCCCGATTTTACGACCTTTCTGGACACAGTTGCTAAGTGAATCGTTACAGTTGTTAAGTTAGTAACCCGGTTGTTAAGTGAATCCAGCTTCCCCCTTGACTTTGCTGGTCAGACGGTCGCAAAAGGGGCCCACACTGCAACTGCCATAAATAGGAGTCAGTTGACAAGCGTCTGAATTTTAATCACGTGACCGTGGGGATGCCGCCACGGTTGTAAGTGTGAAACTCACTTTTTTCAGCAGTTATAACTTCGAACGGTCACTAAATGAACCGTTGTAAGGTGAGGACTATCTGTACTGCAGTTTGGCACAAAGCTGGTAATCTGAACCATTTCCTTAACAGTTTCAGGAAGCCGTGGAGCGGTTTGTGTATTCTTGTGCTGGATATTGTGTGGCAACCTTCGTACTTGGCATAGGAGATAGGCACAACGACAACATTATGATCACAGGATCAGGTACGTTTTGATTGAATGAGTGACAGCGTTGACAGGGGTGTCAAATTCGATTTCATTGAGGGCCACGTCAGGGTTGTGTTTGACCTTGGGGGGCCAGGGTGGGCGCGGCCAGCTGAATGTCACTCATGTCGGGGGTACCGGTGCTGGCTGTGCCAGCAAAATCCGGCTCCCAAACTCCATTTCCGGCTGCGACGGCCTCCTGCAACCCTCTGCCAGCGAAAACGGGCTCCCAAGCTCCGTTTTCGACTGCGACAGCCACCTGCAACCCTGTGCCAGCGAAAACGGGCTCCCGAGCTCCGTTTCCGGCTGCGACGGCCTCCTGCAACCCTCTGCCAGCGAAAATGGGCTCCCGAGCTCCGTTTTTGGCTGGGACAGCCTCCTGCAACCCTCTGCCAGCGAAAATGGGCTCCCGAGCTCCGTTTTTGGCTGGGACGGCCTCCTGCAACCCTGTGCCAGCGAAAACGGGCTCCCGAGCTCCGTTTCCGGCTGCGACGGCCTCCTGCAACCCTCTGCCAGCGAAAATGGGCTCCCGAGCTCCGTTTTTGGCTGGGACAGCCTCCTGCAACCCTCTGCCAGCGAAAATGGGCTCCCGAGCTCCGTTTTTGGCTGGGACGGCCTCCTGCAACCCTCTGCCAGCGAAAACGGGCTCCCGAGCTCTGTTTTTGGCTGGGACGGCCTCCTGCAACCCTGTGCCAGCAAAAACGGGCTCCCGAGCTCCGTTTCCGGCTGCGACGGCCTCCTGCAACCCTCTGCCAGCAAAAACGGGCTCCTGAGCTCCGTTTTTGACTGCGACGGCCTCCTGCAACCCTGTGCCAGCGAAAATGGGCTCCGGAGCTCCGTTTTCGACTGCGACGGCCTCCTGCAACTCTTTGCCAGTGAAAACAGAGTTCCGTTTTCCCTCCTGAGCTCTGTTTTTGCTGGCAGAGGCACCACGGGCCGGTCCTTTGCTGTTTTCAGGGCAGCCCCACGGGCCAGATCGAAGCACCCCACAGGCCAGATACGGCCCCCGGATCTTGAGTTTGACACCCCTGGTCTAGTCTACGACAAAAAGTCCATTTGCACCACTCCATCAAGAAAGGCATCATTCCTTAACTGGTTGGGTTTGGTGCTGATTATTTATGCCTTGGTTATATTCTGACTTGACTACTGCAATGGGATGTCCGTGGGGCTACCCTTGAAACCTCTCCAGAAGTTGCTGTTAGCATGGCAAATAGCAGTGTGATGGCCAAGTAGTGTAGGAAAAGAGAGAATACAGGTAGCCCTCAACTTACGACCACAATTGAGCTCCAAATTTCTGTTGCTAAGTGAGACAAGTTGTGAGTTTTGCCTCATTTTACGACCTTTCTCATCACAGTTGTTAAGCAAATGGCTGCGGTTGTTAAGTTAGTCGCACGGTTGCAGACATTGGATAATAGAAAAGAGGAACAATCAAAGTTACAACGGCACTGAAGAAAATGACTTACTACCGTTTTTCATATTTACGACCATTGCAGTTTCCCCGTTGCAATCGTGAAGTTAGTAACACAGTTAAGTGAACTTGGCTTCCCCATTGCTTGTCAAAAGGTCATAAGAGGATCACGTGATTCCCCGGGACACTGCAACCGTCATAAATAGGAGTCAGTTGCCAAGCATTTGAATTTGATCACAAATTCAGGATGCACTAATGGTTGTAAGCAATGGTGGCATTCAGCCGGTTCGGGAAAACCGGTAGCTAAATTGGTGGCTGGCCCCTTTCCATACACCCCATTTTGGCTCCCAGGTAAGTGCAGGGAGGCCTTTTAGGCCCAAAACGGCGGTCAGGGGGGTGCGGTGCCCCCCCAGCCCATTTTTGTTGCCAGGGGAGTGCAGGAGGCTGCCTGTCACACCCCCTGGCCACGCCCACCATGGCCACGCCCACCCAACCGTTCTTTAGGGCAGAGAACCTATTCTATTGTTAAATTATTTGAATCCCACCACTGGTCTTAAGTATGAAAAATTGTCATCAGTAATTTTCTTCGTGGTGTTGTATCTTCGAACGGTCGCTAAACGAACCATTGTAAATCGAGGACGACTTGTGTAAGACGAACGAAGAGAACTGATGGCAAGGAATGCAGTCCTTTGATTATAGAAGAAAAGCAAATTTTGACAAAAGTTGGAGAGCTTCAATTATAAAAGCAAACATACAGATGGAAGGCCCAAAAAAGTTGTTGTTGTTGTTTTTTTTTTTGGTTAAAAAGTCATCCTTTTTGATGTGTTTTTAATTACCCGGCATAATATGGATTTTTTTCCCCCTTTTGTTTCCAAGGTAATCTCTTTCATATCGACTTTGGCCATATACTTGGAAATTACAAAAGCTTCCTTGGAATTAATAAGGAAAGAGTTCCTTTTGTCTTAACACCCGATTTCCTTTTCGTCATGGGGACATCTGGAAAGAAAACAAGTCTGCGCTTTCAGAATTTTCAGGTAAACTGGCCAACAAATAATCCTTGTGTCACGGTTCCAAGTAACACACCCAACGAAAGAAAACTCCGAGCCTTGAAGTTCCTCAAAGTTCCATTTTATTAGAGATGGCATATTGGCACATCTGGGACAGTGGTGGGTTCCTCCAGGTTCGGTCCGGTTCAGCCGAGCCGGTAGCGGTGACGATATGACATCACCGAACCGGTTTCCCCCCCCGCCTTCCCCCCCCACGTTATTCTTACCTTTTATTTGATCCCACCCCCAATCTATTGCTGCCTCCTGAGTCCCAGCTGATGACTAGAGGGAAAAAACTGTTTAAACTCTTGCCGCGGGGCTTCAAAGGGCCGCCCTACAGCTGATCAGTGTTAAAAGCAAACAAATGAGTCGGGTCGTAAGTGCGAGGACTGGTCGTAAGTGCGAGGACCTTCCAGAAATGACACTGACCAGCTAGCCACGCCCACCTACTCACATGACCTCCAAGCCACACCCACAAAATAAGCCATGCACACAGAACCGGTAGTAAAAAAATTTAGAACCCACCCCTGATCTGGGAAAACCCGAATCGGAAAGCTTCCAGGTTTTCCCCACCCAAAGGAAAGTCCGAGTCCCTGCCCAGCACCCACATGTTCCATCGCGTGGCCCAATCAAACCACCGTCCCAACTGGAGATGTCTCAGAGTTTCATCCCCCCAGGCGCAGAGCAAGATGTCCTTGACTCTCTGAGAAAGGAATGTTATTATGACGAGAGGTGGTATTCATCCGGTTCGGACCAGTTCAGGCGAACCGGTATTGCCGACCTATGGGTATGGGTATGGGTGGGATTGGGCCCACCCACCCGGGTGCAATCCCGTCCTCTATCGCTATGTTTTTGACGCCGCGCGCATGCACGGACGGCAACGTGCGAGCGAATTGCTGTGTTGTTTCATGTCACACGCCTGCGTGGACAGAGCGCGCGACCGAATTGCCGTGTTTTGTGACGCCGCACGCATGTGCGGACGGCGTGCACACGCTCACGTTTCCGATGCTGGGCGAACCGGTTGCTACAGTATGTGAATCCCACCTCTTGATTATGACTAGATATCACTCACGCTCCGTACAATCCCGCCTCCCAATTTCCCACAGTAGTAAATGTGACAGGCCTGAAGGCCCAACACAAAAGATGGCTTCCAGGCCTGACACCTCAGTGATGTAACCTGACAGAAAGTTAAAATGTTATATAATCTCATTCATGGGATTAAAAAAAATATTTTTTTGAAAGAGGCAGGTTGTTTTCGGAGGCTTCTTTTCATAAGCCCGAGACATCTTGTTTGAGATTTCAAAAGGAATAATGGGAGACAGGTGGTCCTCGAATTACGAACACAATTGAGCCCCAAATCTCTGTTGGTAAGGGAGAAATTTAAGTGAGTTTCGCCCCACTTAACAACCTGTCTTGCCACGGTTGTTAAGTGAATCACTGCAGCTGTTAAGTTAGTATAATAGTTGTTAAGTGAATTCTGTTCTATTCTATTCTATTCCATTCCATTCCATTCAATTCCATTCCATATTTTCTATTCTATTCTATTCTATTCTATTCTATTCTATTCCATTCCATTCCATTCCATTCCATATTTTCTATTCCATTCCATATTTTCCATTCCATTCCATATTTCTATTCTATTCTATTCTATTCTATTCTATTCTATTCTATTCTATTCTATTCTATTCTATTCTATTCCATTCCATTCCATTCCATTCCATTCCATTCCATATTTTCTATTCTATTCCATTCCATTCCATTCCATTCCATATTTTCTATTCTATTCTATTCTATTCTATTCTATTCTATTCTATCCTATCCTATCCTATCCTATGCCATTCCATTCCATTCCATTCCATTCTATATTTTCTATTTCTATTCCATTCCATTCCAATTTGCCTTGGATGTTTTGTTTGTTCTGCAGGATATTTGCGTGCGGGCTTACCTTGCTCTTCGGAAACACACCAATCTCCTCATCATCCTCTTTTCGATGATGCTGATGACGGGGATGCCCCAGCTGACCAGCAAGGAGGACATCGAATACATCCGCGATGCGCTGACGGTTGGCAAACATGAAGAGGATGCTAAGAAGTATTTTCTAGATCAGATCGAAGTTTGTCGGGACAAAGGGTGGACCGTGCAGTTCAACTGGTTCCTCCATCTTGTGCTCGGAATCAAACAGGGCGTTGAAAAGCATTCTGCCTAAAGATGGTATCACGGTACAGGTCGTCCTCGATGTACGACCACCCTGGAGCCCAAAATTTCAGTTGCTAAGCGAGGCAGTTGTTAAGTGAGCTCTGCCCCATTTCACCATCTTTTGTTCTGACCCAGCTCCTCAAACACGACAAATCCTCTGAAGCAATGGTGGGATTCAAAATTTGTTACTACTAGTTTCGTGGGCATGCTTGGTGGGCGTGGGAGCAAAAATGGACCGCGGGGGGATGTGCCGCCCCTCAGAGTCCAGTTTTGGGTGTAGGAGGCCTCCCTGCAATTACCTGGGAGCCAAAAAGGGGCGCGTGGAGACTCTGGGAAGGGGCAGGGCGGGAACGGGCAAGGCCAGCCAGCAATTTAACTACCGGTTCTCCCGAACTGGCTCGAACCGGCTGAATCCCACCACTGCTCTGAAGTTAATTCAAAGATTTCTTTATTAGGAGCGCCAGCAGCCCCGGCAAAAAGTTTCTCTCTCAACGCCAGCTGACAAGTCCGTCCAGCCAGAAGATGAATAGTTGTCTGCCACATCTAATCCTCTCCTCCCCTTGCCTTTTATCCCCAGAGCTAGGGTGGGGCTTCGCTAGCAGCAGTGGCTCTTCTGTCCCAAGGACCGGCTCATAGATTTCCACTGCTCTCCTCTCCTCTGCCTTCTGTGCATTCCGTGCGGCGGGTACTGGACCCAGCTGTTCCTCCTCTTCCTCATCAGCCACCTCCAGACCTGGGGGCTGTTGACTCTCCATCTGAGGGCTGACGGCCGGCCCAGACTCCGCCTCTGTCACTCTCTCTCTGCCAGCTCCATTCCTTCTTCCCCCTCGGAGGTCTCAGGTTGCCTTGATGCGGGGACCCTGATTCCCACGCCTTCTCCTCCTCCTCTGATTTGGCTGCGGCGGCCGATAGGCCACAACACCTTTCTTGCCGCCGTTGTTAAGCGAACCCCTGCCGTTTTGCGACCTCCTGCCAAGCAAAGTCAATAGGGAAGCCAGATTCACTTAACAATCGTGAAGTGAGGTGAATCTGGCCTCCCCGTTGTCTTTGCTTGTCAGAAGGTCGCAAAAGGGGATCGATTACGTGATCCCCGGGACTCTACGGCGGTCGTAAAGATGAGTCGGTTGCCAAGCGCCCGAAATTCGATCACATGACCGTGGGGATGTTTGCAACGGTCGTAAGCATGAAAAATAGTCGTACATTCCTTTTTTTCCCACTGCTTTCGTTACTTCGAACGGTCACTAAATGAATGGCTTCCTTGCCACAGCTGTTAAGGGAATCACTGCAGTTCTTAAATTAGTAAGACGGTTGTTAAGCGAATCTGGCTTCCCCGTTGACTTTGCTTGTCAAGGGACCAAAGGACATTGCCAATATCATAAATGCTTGCCAAGTGTGCAAATTTTGATTACGTAATCCCAGGGATGCTGCAGCATCGTAAGTGGGAAAAACAGCCATAAGTCACTTTTTCCAGTCTCTGAATGAAGGTTGTAAGTCGAGGACTGAGCCTGTATATAAATCCTTTGCATAGGGGGATTTGTTGGTAGTTACTTGATACGGCTTCCAAAAATAGTCTACTATGCCAGCATTGTCTGTAGGGGATTGGACTAGAAGACCTCCAAGGTCCCTTCCAACTCTGTTATGTACGTACTTGACGACTTTAAGACTTGTGAATTGCCAGCATAGCTGGCTGAGGAATTCTGGGAGTTGGAAGTCCACAAGTCTTATAAAGTTGCCATATTTGGAGACCCCTGGTCAGTGGTGGGTTCCTCCCGGTTCGGCTCGGTTCGGTCGAGCCGGTAGGGGTGACGATATGACGTCACCGAACCGATTCTCTTTGTTCGGGAGCTGGGCTCTCCCGCCCCCCCACGTTATTCTTACCTTTTATTTGGCCCCGCCCCCAATCTGTTTGCTGCCTCCCAAGTCCCAGCTGATTGGCTAAACTCTTGCTGCGGGGCTTCAAAGGGCTGCCCTACAGCTGATCAGTGTTAAAAGGCAGTGTGGTGGTAGACCGGTGCCTCCAAAAACAAATGAGTAGACTGGTGCCTCCAAAAACAAATGAGTAGACGGGTGCCTCCAAAAACAAATGGGTAGACCGGTACAGCTCTGCAAGCAGTTAAAAGCCTGGTAGACCAGTACCTCTGCTAAATCCTAAAGAATTGTCACATGACCATTAAACCACGCCCACAAAATAAGCCACGCCCACAGAACCGGTAGTAAAAAATTTTAGAACCCACCTCTGCCCCTGGTGTAGTAAATGCAGTGGGAACTTCAAAAAGTTTTACTACAGTGATATTTGGTCTCTAGAAGAGATACCGTCCAAGGGCTTCTTATTTTTACCGGATCTTTAAAAATGCGAAGGTTATTTTTTCCCCCAGAAATATTTTTTTAAATAATTATTCAAATAAATACTAGTGCCATAATTCCTGGAGAAACAAGAGGCATGTCTGGCAATTAGCTCTATTTACTGTATATATTTAGTTTTCAATCTCTTCTACCTATATCAAAACACCTTTTACATTCTTTTAATATTCCAACGTGCTCTGTCAGGCCATTTAAAACTTAACGTTCGAAAAATAAACATTACTGAAAAGATCCATTTGATCTACAGACGGTTTATATGCTCTATGGATTGTGGGCCAAATCCAGAAAATTTACATATTCAGGGCAGTATGGTGCTTTGGCTCTTTTTGTATTTTATATTTTTGTTTTTATAAAAAAGGTATTTATTTTCTAAAACGGGGCAATTCCTCTTTTTACCTCCATCCTGGTAATTCACAAGGGCTGTTGCATTTTTTTGGCATGGAGAATCTATTGTTCTAATCAAATTTATAATGTGTTCTCTTGATGGTTAGAACAGAACAATTAATTGGTGGAACGACTTGCCTCCAGAAGTTGTAAATGCTCCAACATTGGAGGTTTTAAAGAAGAGATTGGACAGCCATTTGTCTGGAATGGTAACCCACACCCATAATTCTATGCACCCCGCCCTGCGTGCGCAACCCCCCTCCCCCCTGCTCGTGGCACGCGATGGCCCGGTAGGCCCGTTTTTCTTTCCCACTTGGCTCTAGATCCTCTCTTTGCATCTGGGGAGGGCAAAAACAGCCTTCCCCACCTCCTCGGAGGCCCTCTAGAGGCCTGAAACGGCCCATTTTCCAACTCCTGGTTGGACAGGAAGTGACGTTTTCTGCTGTCCCCAGCCTCCAGAGCCTCTCTTTTCGCCCTCCCCAGATGCACAGAGAGGCTCTGGAGCCAGGTGAGAAAGAAAAACAGGCTTTCTCCAACCCCACCCAGACCCTCCGGAAGCAGGAAACAGCTTGTTTTCCTACTTCTGGTAGGCCCAGAAGGCCCGAAAATCAGCGGCCGGTGTGTGCATGCACGCCAGAGCTGAGCTGGCATGCCCACTAATATGGCTACGCGTGCCACAGGTTCGCCATCACGGGTATAGGGTTTCTTGCGTGAGCAGGGGGTTAGACTAGAACACCTCCAAGGTCCCTTCCTGCTAGTTTATTCTGGTATGAATTTGACTGACTTGAATTATAATAGCAATTATTATCCCTTGTGCGTACACTTGTTTCTCCAAAGCAAATACAACTTGAAGTATATTTATTTGTATGTGTCGTGCAACTTGTCATCTCATTAATATGTCAATTAAAAGAAGCAGTAACATATATGAAAAATTTGCAGGTGTAACCTACTCTTCTTTGGACATAGATAAGAGCTGAGAAGATTGCTGGGTATTATAAAGACTTTTTAAAAACTTTCCCCGTTTCCTTCGGGAGTGTGTAACTATTTAAACGCTTGATTCCATCATCCCTAACCAACAGTCCACGCTGCAGCCGATAGAAGCTATATCCAAAATTGTTCCACTGTGTTGGGATCTCCTATAAGAAATTCTACATTAGAAAACCCAATTTTCTGAACTTTTTACATTTTGTAACAATAATACCTTTAAAAAAAAAACCCTCATTGTATCTGTTTTGCAATTTTAAAAAAGTGATGTATGT
Source organism: Pantherophis guttatus (assembly GCF_059756535.1). Lineage (NCBI taxonomy): Eukaryota > Metazoa > Chordata > Lepidosauria > Squamata > Colubridae > Pantherophis > Pantherophis guttatus. The sequence goes on from NC_142069.1 coordinate 86,833,889, forward strand.
TTTATATGCTCTGGATAAAAATATTCCTATTAATATACTTTAATTGTTATTCCATAATTTTTCTATTGCACATTTTTTGGGCGGGGGGCAAAATTCAGTGAGTGATGCTGTCCTCAGAGTTTTCATAAGCGGCACGTTAAGGAAAATGATTGGTCAACTTGGCTTCATTGGCCCTCCCACCAACGCTAATTGGCAGGAAAGCATCCACCAATCACCTCTTAAATGTGGGACGGACCAGGGATGCTGACAGTTCATTGCTCAGAGCCTGCTGGATTTTGCGTAAGAACTTTGAATGGGTATATTCAAGGCAGCTAATTAAGAGTTGAATCGCCAAACTTCTTTTAGTTTCCAGTATTATTCTGGAATATTGCAGTATAATTAGAATATAATTATTCTAGAATAATTCACCTTCATTTCCGAGAATATAATTATTCTGGAATAACACTGGAAAAGCACTGTGTTGGCGGTGTGGCAGAATAATACTAATAGTGTTAGCTAGAAGAGCGGTAAGGTGGAGCTCGTGCCTCACAATTAGGAGGCTGTGAGTTCAATCCTAGGTAGAGGCAGATATTTCTCTCTCCGGGCACAATGAGAATTTATCTGCCGAACAAAACTCTGCATTGGTGACAGGAAAGGCATCCGGCCATTCAAACACTCTGCTAGCTCCATTCAGTTGTCCAGACTCCACCTCGCAAGGGATTATGGGGTTGTTAAATGAAGTTATTAGTTAGAAACAGAGGTACATCACTGCAATCAAAGGTGTATTTTTAAACCTTGTGTTGGAAGATGCAATTTTTTGAAAATAAAGTCTCAAACTCAAAAGCAACCCATAGATCCGTGATGGCGAACCTATTGCACGCGTGCCACAGGTGGCACACGGAGCCATATCTGTGGGCACACGAGTATTGCCCTAGCTCAGCCCCAGCACACATGCGTGTGCCGGCCAGCTGATTTTCAGGCCTTCCGGGTCCACCGGAAGTCAGGAAACAGTCCGTTTCTGGCCTCCGGAGGGTGGGGAAGGCTGTTTTGGCCCTCCCCAGACTCCAAGAAAGCCTCTGGAGTCTGAAGAGGGGGAAAAACGGGCTACCGGTAACCTTTTTGCCATCGCGGGGTGGTGGTGGTGGTGTTACACGTGCATGCAAGGGGGCAGGGCACAGGGGGCATTGAATTATGGGTGTAGGCATGCCCATAATTGCGCAATCCCCCTGTGCTCCTCCCGCTTTTGGCATGCAACAGCAAAAAAGGTTAGCCATTACTGCCATAGATAGTGAAGGGCAAAATTCCTCCCTCATGCGGTAAATGAATATAATGAGCACATTGCATAAAAACCGATTAAATGCATCCTCCTCCTGTTGGGATGTTAAGCAGGAAGGATTATCCCGAAAAATCAATTGGAAGATTATTTTAATTTAATGCAGAAAAAAAAAAACTACATTAGCACCTCAGCATGTCCCTTGTGAAATTGACAACTGCCACTTTTAAGGGATTTTTTTTTTTTTAAATGTGAATTCGTATTAGGACAATTGATTTAATTGTTCATAATAGATCAACAGGGGTTTTTGATGTCCACACATCTGAAGGTCTTAAAAAAGATTTGAGAGGCAACCTTAAAATTGCTTCTGGGTGTTCTAGTCTTATTATGTATAATTGTTCTCTCGCGTCTACTGAAACTTCAGAAAAAGTTTTGTATTTTAACCAACCGAGAGAGGTTGGTCTCCTTTTCTGACAGTATTATTTTTCCACGCTGATATATCTCCTTCCGTTTCATTCCCCCCTTTTAAATTTCCCCGACTTGACTACTGCAATGCTCTCTACATGGGGCTCCCCTTGAAGTGCACCCGGAAGCTCCAACTGGTCCAGAATGCGGCCGCGCGAGTAATTATGGGAGCAACATGGCGCTCACATGTAACACCTCTTCTACGCGAGCTGCACTGGCTTCCGGTGGCCTTCCGAGTGCGCTTCAAGGTGTTGGTTCTTACCTTTAAAGCGCTCCGTGGCATAGGACCCGGGTACCTTCGAGACCGACTTCTGCCACCAATAGCCTCCCACCGACCAGTCCGCTCCCACAGAGAGGGTCTCCTCCGGGTGCCATCGGCCAAGTTATGTCGGCTGGCGACACCCAGGGGGAGGGCCTTCTCTGTGGGAGCCCCTGCCCTGTGGAATGAACTGCCCCCGGAAATGCGTAAGATCTCCGACCTCCGGGTGTTTCGCTGCGCACTGAAGACCCTGTTGTTCCGCCAGGCCGGGCTATCAACATAATTTTAATTTGGGGTATTTTAAATTTCTGGGATTTTAATTGGAGCCTAATCATTTAATGATTTTAAATTTTAATCGTTGTTTTGTTTTGTGTTTTTAAATAGGCTGTACACCGCCCTGAGTCCTTCGGGAGAAGGGCGGTATAGAAATAAAATAATAATAATAATAATAATAATAATAATAATAATAATAATAATAATAATAATAATAATAATAAAAACAATGTCGTCTAGTAGTTCCAAGGGAGAGAGCCTTCTCTGTGGGGGCACCTACTCTTTGGAACAAAATACCCCCTGGAATACGAATAATCCCAGATCTTCGCACTTTCCGACGTGCCCTGAACACCTTTCCGTTTCAACAAGGAGGGCTAGCATAAACATCTAAATTCTATGCCAAGGTCTTAGCAGATACACCAAGTTGACTCAATTTATTATTTACTGTTTATTAATATATATATATATATATATATAATATATATATATATATATATATATTATATGTATATGAAATCTGAATCTGTTCACCGCCCTGAGTCCTTCGGGAGAAGGGCGGTATAGAAATTCAATAAATAAATAAATAAATAAATAAATAAATATCTGCCTTTGATATTTTAATTCTTCTTGTAGGAAACTTTTAAAACGATACGATTCAGTTGCTGAAAACAGCATCACAACGTTTTACTGGAGTGAAACGCCGTCATGACAAGTTTAGAATGAATAGAATAGAGCTGGAAGGGACTTTGGAGGTCTGCTAGTCCAGCCCCCTGCTTAAGCAGGAAAACCTATGCCATCTCAGACAGGTGACTGTCCTCGCTTAATGTACCCCAATTTAGATCGGCAACTCCTAAGTGATGTGGCCCTTAAGCGAACAAACCCACGGTTGTTAAACGAGACACCATGTGACTGTTAACTTCCGAATTTACTGCCGGCGTTTCCATTAACTCTATTTGTTGGAACCTGGCTGCGAAGCACACAAATTAAAATGACTTGACCATGGTTAATTGCTATGGTTATAAGTTTGAGGATTAGTCGTAAAATTCCTTTTCCAGGCTGTCATAACTTGGAATGGTTGCTAAACAGGGTACACAGTTCAGTGGTGAAATCCAATTTTTTTTACTACCGGTTCTGTGGGCGTGGCTTGGTGGGCGTGGCAGGGGAAGGATACTGCAAAATCCCCATTCTCTCCCCACTCCTGGGGGAAGGATATTGCAAAATCTCCATTCCCACCCCACTCCTGGGGAAGGATACTGCAAAATCCCCATTCGCACCCCACTCCTAGAGGGAAGGATACTGCAAAACCTCCATTCCCTCCCCACTCCTGGGGGAAGGATATTGCAAAATCTCCATTCCCACCCCACTCTGGGGCAAGCCAGAGGTGGTATTTGCCGGTTCTCCGAACTGCTCAAACTTTCCGCTACCGGTTCTCCAGAACCTGTTGGATTTCACCCCGGTAGAGTTGTCTTTAAGTGAGCTCTACCCCAGTTGATAGTTTTAGTGCAAAAGATTTTTATCATGGATTATGTCGGCTGTGTTGTGGTTTGGTTGCTGTGGATAGACATGCTTTGATGAAGTTATGTAGGTATGACTGTTATTGAAGTACATTATACATAGAGATAATATCTAGTTTTTTGGTGTTCTGGGTTGCATCTGCAAAGCAGCATCAGTAGCAAAGCACTCTGCACATGCTTAGAGGCAACGTTGACAGGGAAGCTTCTCCCAGCCTCTCTCTTAGCTCCCTCCCCACTCACCAGCAACGCTTCCCGCCTGGGTCTCCACCGCCTTTTCCATCGGCAAAACAGCAGCTGCAAGCAGCAAAGCACTCTGCACATGCTTAGAGGCCACGCTTTCCCTCCGGGGCCGGCTCTCCGCTGCCTTTTCCATCTGTAAGCAGCAAAGCACTCTGCACATGCTTAGAGGCCACGCTTTCCCTCCGGGGCCGGCTCTCCGCTGCCTTTTCCATCTGTAAGCAGCAAAGCACTCTGCACATGCTTAGAGGCCACGCTTTCCCTCCGGGGCCGGCTCTCCGCTGCCTTTTCCAGTTGCAAGCAGCACAGCACTCTGCACATGCTTAGAGGCCACGCTTTCCCTCCGGGGCCGGCTCTCCGCTGCCTTTTCCATCTGCAAGCAGCAAAGCACTCTGCACATGCTTAGGGGCCACGCTTTCCCTCCGGGGCCGGCTCTCCGCTGCCTTTTCCATCTGCAAAGCAGCAAAGCACTCTGCACATGCTTAGAGGCCACGCTTTCCCTCCCGGGCCGGCTTTCTGCTGCCTTTTCCATCTGCAAAGCAGCACAGCACTCTGCACATGCTTGGAGGCCACGCTTTCCCTCCGGGGCCGGCTCTCCGCTGCCTTTTCCATCTGCAAGCAGCAAAGCACTCTGCACATGCTTAGAGGCCACGCTTTCCCTCCCGGGCCGGCTTTCCGCTGCCTTTTCCATCTGCAAAGCAGCACAGCACTCTGCACATGCTTGGAGGCCACGCTTTCCCTCCGGGGCCGGCTCTCCGCTGCCTTTTCCATCTGCAAGCAGCAAAGCACTCTGCACATGCTTAGAGGCCACGCTTTCCCTCCGGGGCCGGCTCTCCGCTGCCTTTCCCAGCTGCAAAGCAGCACAGCACTCTGCACATGCTTAGAGGCCACACTTTCCCTCCGGGGCCGGCTCTCCGCTGCCTTTCCCAGCTGCAAAGCAGCACAGCACTCTGCACATGCTTAGAGGCCACGCTTTCCCTCCCGGGCCGGCTTTCCGCTGCCTTTTCCATCTGCAAAGCAGCACAGCACTCTGCACATGCTTGGAGGCCACGCTTTCCCTCCGGGGCCGGCTCTCCGCTGCCTTTTCCATCTGCAAGCAGCAAAGCACTCTGCACATGCTTAGAGGCCACACTTTCCCTCCGGGGCCGGCTCTCCGCTGCCTTTCCCAGCTGCAAAGCAGCACAGCACTCTGCACATGCTTAGAGGCCACACTTTCCCTCCGGGGCCGGCTCTCCGCTGCCTTTTCCATCTGCAAGCAGCAAAGCACTCTGCACATGCTTGGAGGCCACGGCGCTGCCTTTTCCATCTGCAAGCAGCAAAGCACTCTGCACATACTTGGAGGCCACGGCGCTGCCTTTTCCATCTGCAAAGCAGCACAGCACTCTGCACATGCTCTCCGCTGCCTTTTCCATCTGCAAAGCAGCACAGCACTCTGCACATGCTTAGGGGCCACGCTTTCCTACCATAGCCTCCGCTTGCTTAGTGGCCACGTTTTCCCTTCCCGGGCCGCCTCTGCGCTGCCCATTTTTTTTTTTTTAATTATTATTTTTTGGCCTCTGCAAACTCAGCAGCAGCGCAGGGCTTCCGGCGCGTGCGCGCGGGGTGTCTGTCTGTCTGGCGGGCGGGCGGGCGCGCGGCGCTCTCGGTTGCCATGGTTTCCCCGGGTCTCTCTCACTCTCACGCTCGCGCGCGGGGATTTTTTTCCCCCTCATCTCCCTGTCGAGGGAGGGAGGGGTGGGCGGGGCTGCGTGTTGGTGCCGTCACGGGCGGGCTCGGCTCTTTTCTCCTCGGCCGGCTGCAAAGCGCCGGGGAAGCCCCCGCGAAGGGAAGCCGCCGCCGCCTTTTGCACCCCGGGCCGGCCTTGCCTTGCCTTGCCGAGCGTGGTCTCCGGGGCCGGGCGCCGGGTTGCATGGGCGGCCGCCCCGCCCCGCTCGCTCGCCCGGCATGAGCATCTCCATCCCGGAGGGGCTGCGGGAGCTGCTGCAGAGCTTCACCCTGGAGGTGCTGCGGAGCCAACCGGCCGACCTGCTCGACTTCGCCCTCCGCTACTTCCAGCGCCTCAAGGCCGAGGCCGGAGGAGGAGGAGGAGGCGCCCGTTGCAACGCCGGACCCGAGCGGGGGAGCCGCCCGCAGCTCGACGGCGCCCCCGCCGAGGCCCGCGGGGTCAACTTCTCGCCTCAGCCGCTGCAGCAGCAGCACAGCCCCTCCGACAGCAGCCCCGAGGAGGAGGAGGAGGAGGAGGAGGAAGAGGAGGAGGAGGAGGAGGAGGAGGAATTCGCCGGTAAGCGGGGCATCAGGAGGGAGGGTCCTCGGCTTTTTTTGGGGAGGGGGGCGCCCCTCCTGGCAAAGCGAGCGGAGGAGGAGCAGGAAGGAAGGGAAAGGAGGAGGAGGAGGAATTGGAGGAGAAGAAATTGAAGGAAAAGGAAAAAGGGAAGGAGGAATTGGAGAAGGAGAAAGGGAAGGAGGAGGAGGAGGAATTGGAGGAGGAGAAAGGGAAGAAGGAGGAACTGGAGGAGGAATTGAAGGAAAAGGAACAAGGGGAGGAGGAGGAATTGAAGAAGGAGAAAGAGGAGGAGGAGGAGGAGGAATTGGAGAAGGAGAAAGGGAAGGAGGAGGAGGAGGAATTGAAGAAGGAGAAAGGGAAAGAGGAGAAACTGGAGGAGGAATTGAAGGAAAGGGAACAAGGGGAGGAGGAGGAATTGGAGAAGGAGAAAGGGAAGGAGGAGGAGGAGGAATTGGAGGAGGAGAAAGGGAAGGAGGAGGAGGAGGAATTGGAGGAGGAGAAAGGGAAAGAGGAGGAGGAGGAATTGAAGAAGGAGAAAGGGAAGAAGGAGAAACTGAAGGAGGAATTGAAGGAAAAGGAACAAGGGGAGGAGGAGGAATTGGAGAAGGAGAAAGGGAAGGAGGAGGAGGAGGAATTGGAAGAGGAGAAAGGGAAAGAGGAGGAGGAGGAATTGAAGAAGGAGAAAGGGAAGAAGGAGAAACTGAAGGAGGAATTGAAGGAAAAGGAAAAAGGGAAGGAGGAGGAGGAATTGGAGAAGGAGAATGGGAAGAAGGAGAAACTGGAGGAGGAATTGAAGGAAAAGGAACAAGGGGAGGAGGAGGAATTGAAGAAGGAGAAAGGGAAAGAGGAGGAGGAGGAATTGGAGGAGAAGAAATTGGAGGAGGAGAAACTGGAGGAGGAATTGAAGGAAAAGGAAAAAGGGAAGGAGGAGGAGGAATTGGAGAAGGAGAATGGGAAGAAGGAGAAACTGGAGGAGGAATTGAAGGAAAAGGAACAAGGGGAGGAGGAGGAATTGGAGAAGGAGAAAGGGAAAGAGGAGGAGGAGGAATTGGAGGAGAAGAAATTGGAGGAGAAGAAACTGGAGGAGGAATTGAAGGAAAAGGAAAAAGGGAAGGAGGAGGAGGAATTGGAGAAGGAGAATGGGAAGAAGGAGAAACTGGAGGAGGAATTGAAGGAAAAGGAACAAGGGGAGGAGGAGGAATTGGAGAAGGAGAAAGGGAAAGAGGAGGAGGAGGAATTCGAGAAGGAGAAAGGGAAGAAGGAGAAACTGGAGGATGAATTGAAGGAAAAGGAACAAGGGGAGGAGGAGGAATTGAAGAAGGAGAAAGGGAAGGAGGAGGAGGAGGAATTGGAGGAGAAGAAATTGGAGGAGGAGGAGAAAGGAAGGAGGAGGAGGAATTGAAGAAGGAGAAAGGGAAGGAGGAGTAGGAATTGGAGGAGAAGAAATTGGAGGAGGAGGAGAAAGGGAAGGAGGAGGAGGAGGAGGAATTGAAGAAGGAGAAAGGGAAGGAGGAGAAACGAGGAGGAGTTGAAGGAAAAGGAACAAGGGGAGGAGGAGGAATTGAAGAAGGAGAAAGGGAAGGAGGAGGAGTAGGAATTGAAGAAGGAGAAAGGGAAGGAGGAGGAGGAGGAATTGGAGAAGGAGAAAGGCAAGAAGGAGGAGGAGGAATTGAAGGAGAAAGGGAAAAAGGAGAAACTGGAGGAGGAATTGAAGGAAAGGGAACAAGGGGAGGAGGAGGAATTGAAGAAGGAGAAAGGGAAGGAGGAGGAGGAGGAATTGGAGAAGGAGAAAGGGAAGAAGGAGGAACTGGAGGAGGAATTGAAGGAAAAGGAACAAGGGGAGGAGGAATTGAAGAAGGAGGAGGAGGAGGAATTGAAGAAGCAGAAAAGGAAGGAGGCGGAGGAGGAATTGGAGGAGAAGAAATTGGAGGAGGAGGAGAAAGGGAAGGAGGAGAAGGAGGAATTGAAGAAGGAGAAAGGGAAGAAGGAGAAACGAGGAGGAATTGAAGGAAAAGGAACAAGGGGAGGAGTAGGAATTGAAGAAGGAGAAAGGAGGAGGAGGAGGAGGAATTGGAGAAGGAGAAAGGGAAGGAGGAGGAGGAGGAATTGAAGAAGGAGAAAGGGAAAGAGGAGGAGGAAGAATTGAAGGAGAAAGGGAAAAAGGAGAAACTGGAGGAGGAATTGAAGGAAAGGGAACAAGGGGAGGAGGAGGAATTGGAGAAGGAGAAAGGGAAGAAGGAGGAACTGGAGGAGGAATTGAAGGAAAAGGAACAAGGGGAGGAGGAATTGAAGAAGGAGGAGGAGGAGGAATTGAAGAAGCAGAAAAGGAAGGAGGAGGAGGAATTGGAGGAGAAGAAATTGGAGGAGGAGGAGAAAGGGAAGGAGGAGAAGGAGGAATTGAAGAAGGAGAAAGGGAAGGAGGAGAAACTGGAGGAGGAATTGAAGGAAAGGGAATAAGGGGAGGAGGAGGAATTGAAGAAGGAGAAAGGCAAGAAGGAGGAGAAGAAATTGAAGAAGGAGAAAGGGGAGGAGGAGGAGGAGGAATTGAAGAAGGAGAAAGGGAAAAAGGAGAAACTGGAGGAGGAAGAGAAATTGGGGAGGAGGAGGAATTGAAGGAGAAGAAACTGGAGGAGAAGAAATTGGAGGCGGAAGAATTGAAGGAGAAGAAGAAAGGGAAGAAGGAGAAACTAGGAGGAGGAGAAATTGGAGGAGGAGGAGGAGGAATTGAAGAAGGAGACAGGGAAGAAGGAGAAACTGGAGGAGGAGGAGGAAAAATTGGAGGAGGAAGAGGAATTGAAGGAAAAGGAGAAAGGGAAGAAGGAGAAATTGGAGGAGGAGAAATTGGAGGAGGAGGAATTGAAGAAGGAGAAAGGGAAGAAGGAGAAACTGGAGGAGGAGAAATTGGAGGAGGAGGAGGAATTGAAGAAGGAGACAGGGAAGAAGGAGGAAGGAGAAGGAGAATTTGGAAGAGGAGGAGGAATTGAAGAAGGAGAAAGGGAAGGAGAAACTGGAGGAGGAGGAATTGAAGGGAAGGGGAAGAAGGAGAAATTGAAGGAGGAGGAGCAATTGAAGGAGAAGGAAAAATTGAGGAGGGGGAGGAATTGAAGGAGGAGAAGAAATTGGAGGAGGATTAATTGAAGGAGGAGGAGAAATTGGAGAAGGAGGAAGAATTGAAGGAGATGGAAAAGGAGAAGGAGAAATTGAAGGAGGAGGAGAAGGAAGAAGGAAGGTGCCACTCCCCCTCCATTGAGCAAACCGTTTGATGTAAAACGTGGTCTCACTCATCCCTCCCTCTATTGAAGCTTGTAGGAGCTCAGCCTGGGATGGGGGTTCATACCTGCCTTCCCTCTAACCTAACCCCAAACCGGGCCGACCCCCCCACCCCCCCTTTGCAGAATTAAACAGGTTCCACCTTAACCGACAAGCAAAGAGGTTCTCCGGATTTTAAGGTGCATTGGGGGGGGGTGACAAGTGTTGGGTGGGTGAGTGGCAACCTGCCTTCCTCTGCAGGAACCGCGGCTGATGTAGAGCAGGAAGCGGGAGGAAGAGGGAAAAAATCGGTATCCCAGCCCGGAGCTTTGTAGAGGAAGCAGGGTACAGACGGTCATTCACAAATGTTGGCGAGAGCTGTCCTTTTTTTTTTTTTTTTTTGTGAATGAAGATGCAGCTGTTGTTGTCCATGCCCTGAAGTAGGTTGGGCCCACATCTGCCATGCCTCTGCTGAAGGGAACGGGCAGTCCTCGCCTTACGACCATAATTGAGCCCAGGATTTCTGTCGCTAAACGTGTTCGGCGAGCTTTGCCCCGTTTTCACGACTTTCCTTGCATCTTGTTAAGTGAATCGCGGATGTCGTCGTTTCAATGAGTAGTTAAACGGTTGTTAAGTGAATCTGGCTTCCGAATCGACTTTGGCTTTGTCAGAAGGGCACGGGCAGTCCTCGCCTTACGACCGTAATTGAGCCCAGGGTTTCTGTTGCTAAGCGAGAAACATTTTCACGACTTTCTTTGCCACGTCTTGTTAAGTGAATCGCGGATGTCGTCGTTTAAACAAGTAGTTAAAACGAGTTGTTAAGTGAATCTGGCTTCCAAATTGACTTTGGCTTTGTCAGAAGGGTGGCAAAAAGGGATTGCGGGACCCCGGGATGCAGCGACTGTCATAAATACGAGTCAGTTGCTGAACGTTTGAATTTTGATCATGTGCTGCATCGGTCGTAAGTGTGAAAAACGGTCATAAGTCACTTTTTTCAATGTCGTTGTAACTTCAGATGTAACTCAAGGGCTACTTTTAACTATAGCTGAGTTAGAAGGGATGTTGGAGGTCTTTTAGTCCAACCCGCTACTCAAGTAGGAGACCCTATAGCAGTGATGGCTAACCTTTTTGCCGTCACGTGCCAAAAGCGGGGGGAGCGGGGGGTGGTTGCGCACCCACGTGCCCACATCATTTAATGCCTCCCCATCCCCCTGCTTTTGGCACACAACGACAAAAAGGTTATCAGTGGGCCTGGTAGGCCTGTTTTTCACCCTCCCCAGGATCCAGAGGCTTTTTTGGAGTCTGGGGAGGGCTAAAACAGCCTTCCCCACCCCTCTGGAGGCCAGAAACAGCCCGTTTCCTGACTTCCGGTGGGCCCGGAAGGCCTGAAAATCAGCTGGCCGGTGCATGCATGCGTGCTGGAGCTGAGGTAGGGCAACGCTCGCGTGCCCACAGATATGGTTCAACGTGCCACCTGTGGCACGCGTGCCATAGGCTCGCTATCACGGCCCTATAGCATTTTTGCCCCAAACTGCATTTCTTGCCTTTCTTTGGGTTGGACTAGAAGACCTCTAAGGTCCCATCCAACCCTATGATTTTATGTTTATGTTGCTGCTGCCCTTTGGTGCTGCTGCTGTGAGTCACTGACAATATCATCCCTAAATTAGGAGATGATCCTACTACGAACAGTGCTACACGTAGTCCTCGACTTAACAACAGTTCATTTAGTGACCGCTCAGAGTTACAACGGGGCTGAAAAATTTGACTTAACGACCATTTTTCACAGTTACAACCCTTTGCAGCATCCCTGCAATCGTGTGATCCAAATTCAGATGCTTGCCCAACTGGTTCATACTTACGACTGTTGGGGGTGTGTCACATGATCCCCTTTTGTAACCTTCTGACCAGCGAAGTCACCGGGGAAGCCGGATTCACTTAACAACCGGCTTACTAACTTATTTATTTATTTATTATATTTCTATACCGCCTTTCTCCCGTAGGACTCAAGGCGGTGTACAGTCAAGAAAAATATAGACACAAACATCATAAAATTGCTAATTAAAATTATTACTTAGTTTGGTCAATTAAATAAAACCCAGAATTAGATAACATTTAAAAAATCATTCACATGTTCATATGTTTAGCCCCGCCTGTTGGAACATCAGGGTCTTGAGGGCACGGCGGAAAGCACGGAGATCAGGGATATTCCGTATCTCCGGGGGCAGTTCATTCCAAAGGGTTGGAGCCCCCACAGAGAAGGCCCTCCCCCTGGGAGTCGCCAGTCGACATAATCTGACTGACGGTACCCTGAGTAGTCCCTCCCTGTGAGAACGAACTAGTCGGTGGGAGGCTATTGGTGGCAAAAGACGGTCTCGTAGGTACCCAGGTCCTAAGCCATGGAGCGCTTTAAAGGTGATAAATAACTTATCAACTGCGCTCAACAGCTGTAGCAAGAAAGTTTGTAAAAATCAGGCAAAAACTCGCTTAACAAATGTTTCGCTGAACAATAGAAATTTGGGCTCCGTTGTGGTCGTAAGTCGAGGACTACCCGCATAGCCATTTTATTCCCAAGCATTTGTTGCAGGAAAGCAAGTCTCAATTTATCCAGTTCAGTGGCAGACTGAGGAATTAGGAGAGAGGGTGGGTGAGTGGATAGGAGGTAGGTTGGTGTACCTCTGCAGGGTGTAACTGCATTGATTGATTCACTGTGGCAAAAATGGTCGTAAAATGGAGCCAAACTCAAAAATTGCCTTGCTTAGCAACGGAAATTTTGGAGTCGGTTGTGAATCTCAAATTGGGACTACCTGGACTGTTTGGAAAGTTTGAAGTGCAGGTAGTCCTCAACGTACGACCACAATTTGAGCCCCAAAACTTAACGTTGTTAAGTGAGACCTTTGCTAAGTGAACTTTGCTCCGCTTTACGACCTTTCTTGCCACCATTGTTAAGCAAATCATAGTTGTTAAGTGAATCTGGTTTTTCCATTGAGTTTGCTTGTCAGCAAAAGGGGATCACATGATCCCAGGACACTGCAACCGTCATAAATGTGAATCAGTTGCCAAGCGTCTGAATTTGGATGACGTGTGGGAATGCTGCAATGGTCGTAAGTGTGAAAAACGGTCAGAAGTCAGCTTCCAGGGATGTAACTTTGAACGGTCACTAAATGAACCGTTGTAAGTCGAGGACCACTTGTATTGAACGACCACCTGATTGAGAAGGATGCGTTTATACAGCAACTAAAAGAAGTCAGTAAATGTTTGAATGTACATGAGATTAGATTTGCTCGTGAGAAATGTCATGTCGGCATTGTGAAACTAGATGCCAGCGTTTAACCAACATTGGTTGATCTAAACACGATCAAACCTAGCTAGTACAGTGGTACCTTGGTACTCATCATTAATTGGTTCCGGAAGGTGCAATGAATACCAACAGCGATAGTACCAAACAAATTCTTTTCTCCTAAAGAATAATATAATGAGTCACAAGGCAACCAGCAGCGAAAAGTTCTAAGCTTGGGCATTGAGTATCGAACAAATGATGAGTATTGGGGCAAAATGTTTGCTTTCAAAATGCGTTGAGTACCAAATTTGATGAAATTTCAAAGCAATGATCAAGATGCTGCTGTATGTTAATAGAAGAGTGTCAAAAAAATCCCAGTCCTGTAAAGGATGGATTTGATTTAAATCGAGTTGATTTAAAGCACAATTTAAATCATGATTTAAATCACTAGTAAAAAGGCTTGATTTAAATCAACTCGATTTAAATCATAATTTTTAAAGAGCAACTGTCATCTCTCCTAACTCCTTTGACCCGCTGTTGACTCACCGATAGTCCCAGTGTTGCAGAATAGACAGCCTCAGGCTACATATCTAAGCTCCATTTCATGCTGAATAAACTGAATTATTTATGTATCTTAAATAGAAAACTATCTTACGATAGATTTTTACCCCAAAAGTTTTTTATTAAAATAAATTCGATAAAAATAAAAAATAAATAAAAAAAAATCCGATTTAAATTTTAAAAAATCTGATTTTTTTTTATTTTTTTAAAAAAATCATTGATTTTTATCCACCCTGGTCCTGTAAGCTAAAGTGGGACGTTCAGAAACATCCCCCAAAAAACCATTTCTACATCGTTCTCAAGAAAAATACAGTATACAAGTCGTCCTCAACTTACAACCACAATTGAACCCAAAATTTATGTTGCTCAGTGAGACATTGATTAAAAGAGTTGTGCCCCGTTTCACAACCTTCCTTGCTACAGTTGTTCAGCGAATCCTTGTCCTTGTTAGTGAATCTGGTTTACCCGTTGACTTCGCTTGTCAGAAAATGACCTTCAGACAAACCGTCATAAATATGACTCAGTTGTCGAGCGTCTTGGATTTTGATCATGTGGCCGTGGGGGGTACTGCAATGGTCGTAAGTGTGAAAAATGGTCATGAGTCACTTTTTTCAGTGACGTCGTAACTTTGAACGGTCACTAAATGAGCTATTGTGAGTCAAGGATTAAGCATGAAGTCACCAAGAGTCTAGCCTGCAAGAGATTTTACTTACTGATTTTACATATTGCAGTGTAGAAATGGTAAACAGCGCATGGAGGCTCGGGGAGAGCGAAAAACGGGCCTACCAGAAGTTTGGGACGGGCCTCTGGAGCCTGGGGAGGCCGTTTTCACCCTCCCGGAGGCTCAAGGAAAGCCCAGGGAGGGCAAAAATGCTCCCCCCCCCCGGCGTGGTGCAGGAAGCTGACTAGGCCACACCCACCATAGCCACACCCTCACAACAACTGGGCAAAGAACCCTTTGCTAAAAATGTTGAAGCCCACCTCTGCCTACAGCCCTGAGATTTCTTGATGGTCTTCTCTTAAAGTACAATGGCACCTTGATACACAAACTGCTTTGAAACTCATTGAATTTGGTACTCGACGCATTTGGATGCAAAAAATTTGTCCCGGTACTTATTGTTTGTTTGATACTCGACGCACAAGCTAGAAATTGTCGTTGTTGGCTGCCTTGTGATCAGGGTGGATTTGATTTAAATCGAGTTGATTTAAATCACAATTTAAATCATGATTTAAATCACTAGTAAAAAGGCTTGATTTAAATTAACTCGATTTAAATCATAATTTTTAAAGAGCCACTGTCATCTCTGCTACTCCTTTGACCCACTGTTAACTCACCGATAGTCCCAGTGTTGCAGAATATACAGCCTCCTGCTCCATAACTAAGCTCCACTTCATGCTGAATAAACTAAATTATTTATGTATCTTAAATAGAAAACTCTTACGATAGATTTTTACCCCAAAAGTTTTTTATTAAAATAAATTCGATAAAAATAAAAAAAAATCCGATTTAAATAAAAAAAATCCAATTTAAATAAAAAAAAATCTGATTTTTTTGATTTTTTTAAAAAAAATCATTGATTTTTATCCACCCTGCTTGTGATTCATTACATTAGTCCAGCCTAGAGAAAAGAAAGACTCGGGTGACATGGTAGCAGTATTCTGATACTTGAGGGGCTACCCCATAGAAGAGGGGGTCAGCCTATTTTCAAAGTATCTGAAGGCAGGACAAGAAACAATGGATGGAAACTAACCAAGGAGAGAAGCAACCTGGAATTAAGGAGAAACTTCGTAGCAGGGAGAACAATTAACCAATGGAACAGCTTGCCACCAGAAGTTGTGGGTTCTTCATCACTGGAGGCTTTTAAGAAGAATCTGGACAGCAATTTGTTCAGAGAGGTATAGGGCCGTGATGGTAAACCTATGGCATGCGTGCCAGAAGTGGCACGCAGAGCCATTTTTCCAGGCACACGAGTTGTCGCCCAACTCACCTGCAGCTGTGCATGCACGCGCCCCCCCAGCTGGTGTTTGGGCCCCTGGTGCACATGCGTGCAGTTCAAGGGACCCAGCTGGTCCGCAGAGCTCTCCTGCGCATGTGTGTGCGTTTGTGCATGCATGCGAGAGTAATGGTGTGCAGCGTGCGCGTGTGCAGACGGCATTTACATGCGGGCATTGCACATGCAAAAACCACGCACATGCATAGATTGTGCGGCTGTGTGTGCAGCGCACGGCGGGTGCGTGCAAAAGCTGCACATGCGCGGATGGTGTGGTTGTGCGCACAGCGCATGGGGGCAGAGCTGCGCGTGCAAAGCACATACCTGTTCGGCACTCGGTGAGTTAAAGGTTCGCCACCACTGGTATACGGTCTCCTGCCTAAGCAGGGGGTTGGACTAGAAGACCTCCAAGGTCCCTTCCGACTCTATTCTGTTCAATTGATTCCTTACGGGGGAAAATTCGTTCGCCACCCACCATTTCTGGTTCTGATCTTGCCTCTCACAACCAATTAACGACGAGTACCAGGGTGGATTTGATTTAAATCGAGTTGATTTAAATCACAATTTAAATCACTAGTAAAAGCTTGATTTAAATCAACTCGATTTAAATCATAATTGTTAAAGAGCAACTGTCATCTCTGCTACTCCTTTGACCCACTGTTGACTCACCGATAGTCCCAGTGTTGCAGAATATACATCCTCATGCTACATAAGCTCCATTTCATGCTGAATAAACTAAATTATTTATGTATCATAAATAGAAAACTATCTTACGATAGATTTTTACCCCAAAAGTTTTTTATTAAAATAAATTCGATAAAAATCAAAAAAATCAGATTTAAATTAAAAAAAATCTGATTTTTTTGATTTTTTTTTTAAAAAAACCATTGATTTTTATCCACCCTGACGAGAACCAAGGTACCCACTGTACTAACCAGGTTGGATCGTGTGTAGATCAAATAGCTAACGGCTCAATTGCAGCTTTGGAGTAAAGTAAGTGTAATCACAACCATACGTCTGTCTGGCCGATAGCTGTGCTCTTTGCTAAGGTACGTACGTTTTGTTGTGTGGCGTCCCCTGTAGTTATTCCTTAAATTGATGCACAGTACAAATAATGACACGGCAAATGCTGCCCGTTTGAAATGCGGCGATCTTGATTGGACGTGGGCTTTCGCACCGCCGCTTCCGAAGCTGGCCGTAATACGAGCATTGTTGAGAAAGGGGGGGACACCAGCCCCGATCTTACATGTAGAAGACAATTGCAAACTGCGAAAAACAAGAAGAAATGGCTACGGATTGAAAACAATTGCCTTGTAGACAATGGCTGTCAAATTTGAAACTTTCCATAACGTTAAGAAGCCGGTGGATTTCACTGTCGGTGAGTGAGGTTCTTTTATTTAGATTGTATTTGTGGATATTTCTGTATTTAGATGCCAGTGTCGTCTTACCCCAGAGGTTTATAAGATTTATAAGCATTGTAGACGAGTAGCATTGAATGAAGTAGTTTGAGTGACCTAATGGTAAACGTTAATCCTTCAAAAACTTATTTCGAAAAGCTTATTGTAAGTTATTGGCTTTGCTACGGAGATGTTATGAAGGAGGGAGAAGTTATTATTTTATTTTAAACCAACGTAAAACATACAGATTGGAAGTGGCTTGAGATGGATTTAAGGGTTAAAATCGTAACCCTGTCTGGGAATACATCGTATTTCATTCAGTTGACCTTTTTTTGGAGATAAATGCGATTAAGTTGCTGATTGTGAACTTGTTGATTTTGTAAATATTACGTGTTAAATAAGGCATTCGTGTTTCTGCATTAAACTTGTCTTGTTTTAAGATCTCATAATACAGAATTAGCTGAGATGCCTCCAAGGTCCCTTCTAATCCTATTATTTTATATTCTATGATAGGTTCTTTATAGTACAGGCTCTGGTGATATATGATTTGTTCCTGCCTATTTGTTGTTTTGTTTCTTATAGTAACAAACGTTATTGCATCTTTGCGTTTATATTGAATAAAAGTTTTAAAAGATGGTTCCCGATAATTTTCTGCATCTTGTATATTCTCTGCTTGGTTCCCAAAATTGTTCTTTATATACTGTCTCCGCAAGTAGGACATAATAAAAGAATACTTCCTTTCCTTTGTACGATATTCTAGAAGTCCCTGCATTAGATTTCATGCAGAAACGAAGTGATGGATTCCGTGCCTATTTTTCCTTAAACGAAAGCAGTCTGAATGCAGCATCGCACGCCAATTGCATTATTATTAAGAGATAAGGATATCATGCAGCGATGGATGTTAAAGTTTGCATGGATTTTTTTTTTTTAAAAAAAGAAACTTCCCTTTTAATTCAGAAGTAAATTGTTAGTTATGGCTGTATATTAATTTTGGTTGGGGCTGTATATTAATTTTGTTCGTTAAAGCCTAATTTATATAGGCACTATAATAATATATATGGTGGACATATAACAAAAACGTATCTTTTTATTTTTGAACTATAGCACGGTATTTTTCTAAGCTGAATATCACTTTGGATGAGATGCAGGATTCCTGCTGATGCAATATCTTTTGACGAGAGGGATCCAGCCAGCGATCGACCTGTCTGTTTGTTTATTTCTCGTTTGTATATCTCACACTCCTGGCAAAACCCAGGATTATTAAACAGGATGTCTCCTACAGCTAACTTTGAATAAAAAAACTATGACCTTCCTGGTTTTATATTTATACTTTTCCCCGGTTTTTCTGGAGGCTTAAAAATATTGGTCTTGAATTCTGGAGCTCACTTGATCGCATCCTGGTTTTGAATGCTGTTTCGCATCGTAACACTAACCATGGTTTGTATACGTGAACGAAAAAGCAAATGCGTGCGTTAGGAATTTCTTACACCCGAGTAAAGTACCCTTGCTATTAACATGCAGCTTGTCCGCTTAAAACTGATTTATCATTTGCGGTGATACTGTTCGAGCATATCGGCTTAAAATTCACTATTATCATTTGCATGATTATCATTTACCTTTGACATGGTTCGTTTTTTTGAAATCCGGTTGAAAGAAAACGTGAAATCCAAATGATGGACGGACGGTGCTCTCTGATCTGAGTTGTTTTCTTTTAGACGTTTTATTACCCAGCTAGGTAACATAATCCAGGCCAGTAGGGAGTGGGGTTTGGTCTCATTTTATATTCTGATGACTTGCCCTATCAATATGGATGGGAAAAGTCTCTGTGGTTTCTTGGTTGGGCTGTTTGCTATTAGCTTGCTTGGGGTATTTGTTTCTTTTTCCATTATTGGTCAAATGTTGGGGTCTACAAGAAAATCCCCAAAGCTCAGAGAGCACCAAGGACCATCATTTCAACCCTGATCTGTCAGTACCCTTTTCAATCCCTGGACCTTTTCCTGTTTAGATACTGTAGGACGTTAGCACCCATCCCTCTCCTAGAAGAATGAAATATTCTAGGAAATATTAAAAAGGCAGAATATTATTACCTCCCTGGTTGAGAAATGGAGAAACATGTCTTTTAGGCAGGAAGCAGACTCACTCTCAATAGCCCACAGAAGATGTCAGCGCTTAAGAGATAAAGAGGTAGCTAGGTCTATTCATAAGCAAATGCCCTCGCCCACGATCCAACAAAGGTAGGGTTAGCCCTCTACCCATCTAGCAACAGAACTCACCATATGGCACTAGGGGAGATTGCATCACCCGGCAAGGTTCAACCAAGCCTGGGACTCAAAAGACAACCTAGAAAGTTACCCCTGCATGACCCCATGAGAGTCTGACAGTCAGTCAGAATACAAGCTCAAATTCAAAGCCAAACAGAGGGTATAAATCTCTCTCTCTTTCTCACTCTCTCACCATGTGGTCTTTTTGCCCAGGACCTCAAAACCATGTGGTCCTGACCACCATTAAACCATCTTTTCAAGCAATCTCCCTGTTTCCAGTGATTTTCTCCCCACTTGGAACTGAACCCAGATGGAGATTTCTTCCAACAATACATTAGACATCCTATTTCTTCTACCTTCTTGCTGAAGCTGTTGAAGCTAAGTCAATTTCCATAACCGAGGAGCGAGGAAATTTTTTTGGGGGGAGAGTTAAAAGAGAGTTCTTACAAACTAAGATCCTAAGGTTTGTAGTGTCAGCTGTGGCACCTCATCCTTTCCTTTCTTGGTTAGAAAGAGAAAAAAGGCAGCGAGAACATCTTAACATGTGAACCAGGTCTGAAGGTCGTTTAAAAGGTATCCTTGACTTACAACGGTTCGTTTAATGACCATTCAAAGTTAAAAACGGCACTGAAAAGATGGGACTTACGATCGTTTTTTTTCTAGTTACAACCTTTGCAGCATCTCCATGGTCACGTGATCAAAATTCAAACGCTTGGCAACTGACTCACATTTATGACGGTTGCAGAGTTCTTGGGGGGGGGTTGGTCCTGTGAATCCCCTTCTGTGACCTTCTGACAGTGAGGAGGGCCAGATTCACTTAACAACCAGATGACCAACTGATCGACTGCAGTGCTTCGCTTCGCAAGCGTGGCAAGAAACGTCGTAAAACGGGGCAAAACTCGCGTGAGAAATGTCTCACTTAACAGCAGAAATGTTTGGGCTCGGTTGCGGTCGTAAGTCCTGTCGTTGATCTTAATGTTGTGTTTGCTGATTTCACTCACTAATTGATTTTTGCGCTCTGAGGTAAAAAAATAAAATAATATCAGGAGTTTGGTAGTACTTTTCCCAATTAACACGTTTCATCAAAAGGTGTCAGGTTGGGATTTAAATTGGGCCGAGCAGAGAGGAATTCCCTGTGAGACAGATTAGCAGTAATTTATCACTGAATGAACCGTTTGTGATGTGCTAACAACCAGCGGCAGGTTTCCAATATTGTTACCACTGGTTCGCCACACGCACGCACCATCCATGATGTGCCCGGACTTCCACGCGTGCACTTTGCTAGTGCGCATACCTTCCGCGCATGCTCCCGACCTCAAAATGTAGCGAAATAGGATGATATTACAGGAAGGCACACCCGCAGTTACCACTAGCGGTTCTCCCGAACCGGTATGAACCGGCTGAATACCACCTCTGCTAATAACTCGTTGTGTTGGTTGACACCACCTGAGTATTGCTTGATACCTAGTGATCTATCTGAATTCAGCCCCTCTCTTGTTTCACGGTGGAATTAAATCCTGATTTTCCAGAACAGTCTGGAGTCTCCAACGGAGGTTTCTGGAAGGTTGAAAATGGCCTGTCCTTATTATGATTTTGAGTCCAGATGTCAAACTTGTGTCCATTAATTCTGACGTGCAAAGTTTGCCTGCCATTTGTCATTTAGCATCTAGAGGGCAAGGGATGGCATATAGTCCTCGACCTATGACCACAATTGAGCCCACAATTTCTGTTGTTAAGTGAGTTTTGCCTCATTTTACGACCTCTCTTGCCTCCATTGTTAAGTGAATCACTGCAGTTGATAAGTTAGTAACCCGGTTGTTAAGTGAATCCGGCTTCCCCGTCGACGTTGCTTGTCCGAAGGGTCGCAAAAGGGGATCACGTGACCTGGGGACACAGCAACGGCCATAACTATGAACCCGTTGCCAAACGTCTGGTGCTAGAAACTGTCGTAACTGTGAGAAACGGTTCCTAAGTCACACTTTTCAGTGCCTTTGCAACTTTGAATGGTCACTAAGCGAACTATTTTAAATGAAGGACGAAGATGAAACAATAAAGAATAAAAGAAAAACAAGCAAAATATAAAAATAATAAATACATCGAAAAGAAAACAAACAAACAAAGTGCAAACTCGATGGTCCGTAAGCCTTTTTTCGTTTTTGGGGGTTTTTTGCCATCCGTTTCCAACGTTTCTGTGTTTCTATTTCCATCCTGTTTCGTTCGTTGGGACACTGGGTGCCGGCGTTGGCGTGGAAGACAATATCTTGCGCCTTCTCCCTACGTGATTTGATATATATTTCAATAATTTCATTGTTCGCTCTTCTTTCCTAGTTCTTTACTCGTAAAGAATGGGATGGAACCCATAAATTATTTTGATTGCTGGTTCTTCTGTTCTTTCCCAAATTCTGCTTTTTTTTTTTTGATGTGAAAGTCCAGATGTGGACATTCAGTAGATCTCTATAAAAGCCTTATAATGTTGGTAGGTTTATTTTTAGACCCTTTCTTAATAACCCGCCTAACATGGAATATGGCAATTTCATATCGTCACATTCGGCTAAGATTGTCACTGAACTGTCCATTATGTTCACAAGATACGGGGTTTTTTTTTCTGATTCAGTGATGTTGTGGCCCGCCAGCAGAGCTGGCAGGATATTCAGACAATGAGGAGGTTGGGGAGGAACGTGAGCCAGTCCTGGAGTCTGGGGAAGGCTCGGACGATGACTCTGAGTCGGAGGCAGAGAGGGGGCCCAAGGCCCTCTGGGAGTTTTTTGCTGCCTCCGGAGTCTCCGGAGTCTGACATCAGCGAGGCAGAAGAACAGCGGGAGCCTGTTCCCAGTGTGCGCTGCCAGGAGACAGGAACAATTAAGGAAACAGGGTCGACTTGGGAGTAAGGCTTGGAGATGATTGGCTCCTCCCATAAGACATAAAAGAGAAGCCAACGGGACGTGAGCTTTTGCAGGAAGCAATTCGTTCATCTGGCCGATTCAAGATTTGAAACTTCTGTTTGTGACTCTGTGCCAAGTTTGGCCTTGCCCTGCGTCTGGAAATTAGCTTTTTGGCAGCATTCCACGTGAAATAGGTTGGTGTTATTTTACCGTAGCTATTTACAAGCTGTGCTGGTTTTTACCCCCCTGAATAATTCATTCCATCCACAAAATGGGGCATCTTATTGCTTGTGCTTCACTTATGACCACAATTGAGGCCAAAATTTGCATTGCTAAGTGAGACAGTTGTTAAGTGAGTTTTGCCCCATTTTACGACTTTTCTTCCCACCATTGTTAAGTGAATCATTGCAGGCACTGAAAAAATGTGACTTAGGACCATTTTTCACACTTAACGACTGTTGAGGCATCCCCATAGTCACGAAATCAAAATTCAGACCCTTGACAACTGACTCGTATTTATGACGGTTGCAGTGTCCTGAGGTCATGTGATCCCCTTTTGCGACCTTCTGACAAGCAAAGTCGACGGGGAAGCCAGATTCACTTAACAACCGTGTTCCAAACTTAACATCTGTGGCAAGAAAGGTCGTAAAACGGGGCAGAACTCCCTTAATAAATGTCTCCCTTAGCAACAGAAATTTTGGGGTCAATTGCGGTCCTAAATTGAGGATTACCTATATGAGCCAGTTGCCTATATGAGCCAATTTTGATCACGTGGGCATGCTGACAACGGTCGTAAGTGTGAAAAACAGGCCCAGGTCACTTTTTCCAGTGCTGTTGTAACTTTGAATGGTCACTAAGTGAATGGTTATAAGGCAAGGATGTGCTTACGTCAACATCATGTCTGAACAATCTAAAAAGCATCCCTCTAATGCAGATCTTTGAGGAAGGAAATCTTCTAATTTCCTTCCAAATCACTCCCTTATTCTTTGCTTTCTCGTTTTTTTTTTTTTTAACCACTTTGCAGGAAGTCCCTCCCTATTATCTCATGACCGGTAGTTTTATTTATCAGCTTTCTAGGTGGAATTTGTCAAAATGGATTTTTAAAAATCCATGTAAACCATTTTAAAAAGGTGGGCCAGGGCCTATCTATGTGACGTTGGATATTCTCAGTGGTGGGATTCAAATAATTTAACCGGTTCTCTGCCCTAATGCCCGGCTGGGTGGGCGTGGCCATGGTGGGTGTGGCCAGGGGGTGTGACAGGCAGGACTCGGCCTCCTGCACTCCCCTGGGAGCAAAAAAAGGGCACGGGGGGGAACGCGGCACTCCCCTGTGCCCCATTTTGGGCCTAGTAGGCCTCTCTGCAGCCTCCTGGGAGCAAAAATGGGCCGTGGGGGGGCCATGCTGCCCCCCGCGCCCTGTTTTGGGCCTAGTAGACCTCCCTAAAGCCTCCTGGAAGCGAAAATGGGCCATGAGGGGGGTGCTGCATCCCACCCGCGCCCCATTTCTGGTCTAGGAGGCCTCCCTGCACTTATTTAGGAACTAAAATGGGGCGTTTGGGGACTCCTGGAAGGAGCGGGAAGGGGAGTGGCCAGCCAGCAATTTAACTACCGATTCGCTCGAACCGGCTGAATCCCACCACTTGATATTTTCCATGAACTCCAGAATATCTGCAAATTGGCTTTATCTTTGCGGAATGCTTAACCTTTCCCCCTTAAGCAAAGTTTGTTCCTCTGTATGGTTAGGGTTCATTGTTGTTTTTAAATCATCCTTATTAGTGTTTTCTCCAGTTTGCCTGGAACCAAATATTAACCCAAGATTTAGGCTGAAATTTCCTGGAGTTTGCCCTAAATTATCTCATTTTCTGTAGGTTGTGAACTGCTCTCTCAGCTTGCTGGTTTTCTGAAAGACGTTTCCTTACCATACTAGGTAACCTCATCAGTGCTTGTTCTCATAAGTGGCTTGCTCTATCAGTGTTGGTGGGAGTGACCTTGAGGATTCCTTGATTAAGTTGTTGTTTACTCTTAGCTTGTTTGTCTGAGTTGGGGATTCCTTGATGGGGGAATTTACTTCTTGATTGTTGGTCTTGTGTTAATGTTGATGTTAATCAATACTCATCTTGGGTGTTGATTGCTGGCAGGGGAGGTTTTTGGTCTTTTCGTTGCCTTTTGGACTTGTGAATTATCTCTTGAATGGTG
This sequence comes from Pantherophis guttatus, assembly GCF_059756535.1. NCBI lineage: Eukaryota > Metazoa > Chordata > Lepidosauria > Squamata > Colubridae > Pantherophis > Pantherophis guttatus. The sequence continues at coordinate 86,857,987 of NC_142069.1, forward strand.
TGTAAATGTTGTGAAATGCTTGCTTTTCAGCATTACTTTCCAAGGGAACGCACAAAACACCCACTGTGCTGTTTTTGTACTAAAAGCAATTTGTAAGAAGTCCAGCCTTTAGCAATTTGTAAAAGCAATTTGTAAGAAGCCCAGTATTTATTTGAAACTCCATTGACTCACAAAAATACCAAGATATACTGTAATGTCTTTATTTTGTGGATTTCCAGACTTTGAAAAGTTGGCAGTAAGCAGGGCAAAATGCTACCATTCGACGTTAGTTATTGCGAGCATTTTGACTTGGCATTTTTATAGCAAGGAAATATAATAATCTCAAACTATGCAGAATAACCTTATAATAACAGCATTCCTCTTTTTTAAAAAATAGGATATTTCACATTCCCAAGTTCTGAAAAATTGCTCCTTAAAAACTGCAAAGAGCTGTAAATAAAGTACAGTGGTTAGGAAACATACTTAAAATTATCTATATTATATGTATTCATATACTTGAAGGATTATCCGTGACTTTGAAAGCGTATTGGAATAAAATGTTCTAGGTTGAGCATCCGTTTATCAAATACCGTGTAAACTGCGCAGTCCTGACCCCAATCATTAAGCAATCCCATTGAATTTAATGCATCTTATTCCCAATAAACTAGCTACGGCATTACAAGCTCAAATTGTAATTTAACTTGCCACGAAGTATGAGATGCGCTTAATTCCAGATACTATGACGGTCACATTAATTTTGAGCCTCTATTTCAGGGGTGATAAACTGGATGTCATCTTGCAAAGCATTTCTGGTCTACTCTCAAGTTGCCATGGGCAGGAATGGGGTGGGGGGGGGAGAGAATTGACGCAGTTCGAGAGCCATGTTCAAAAGCACATTCCACGCATACCTTCTTCAAGGTTGGATCTCAAGATTACCAGAGCTGGGCCGTATTTTCTACAGCCCGCGAAAGTGCCTCAGTGGAGAATGTGATTTATGACACAGCCTGAGAGGAGGGGGGAAAACAGGGTCAGAGTTGAGTCGTAAATTACCTGCGGCAGAGTTGGCTTCACTCGGGTAGTTGCTGACATGTTGCTCCTAATAAATAACTGGATTTCTTTTGAAACTTGGCTCGAGTCTCATGAGTTAATTAGGGCATCTGTCAGAACCCTGACACTCGATTTCATTGAGGGCTGCATCAGGATTGTGTTTGACCTCAGGGGGTTGGAGTGGGCGTGGCCAGCTCAACATCACTCTTGTCGGGGGGCGAGTGGTGGCCCGAGCACTCTGCCAGCGAAAACGGGCGCCCAAGCTCTTTTTTCAGCTGTGGCAGCCTCCTGCAACCCTGTGCCAGCAAAAATGGAGCTCACGAGCGCCACCTGTGGCACTCCCGAGCTCCGATTTCACTGGCAGAGACACTACGGGCCGGTCCTTCGCTGTTTCCAGGGTGGCCCCGCGGGCCAGATCTAAAAACACTGTGGGCCAGATCTGGCTCCCAGGCCTTGAGTTTGACACCCCTGCTCTACGTGAAAATAGACACGCTAAATTTAAACCTGCTACTACACTTTTTACTCATTGAATGGGAAAATATTTTCCTTCTGGAAAAAAAAAAGTCAAAACGTGTTACCAGCAAAAGGAACTGATGAAAAGACAGGAACAATTTTCAAAATGGCTCTTTATCCTTAAAAGAGTTGTAACTTTGGTGCCAGCTGCCTGCCAGTAGTACCAATTGGGCACAACAGGACGGTGCCAGGGAAGGTTGGACTTGCCATCATTCTTGCTATCTCTCTTAGAAGCAATGGATGGAAACTGATCATGGAGAGAAGCAACCTAGAACTCAAGAGAAATTTCCAGTGGAATGATGTGTCTCCAGAAGATCTGGTGCTCCATCACTGGAGATTGATACTGTGCCTTTACAGGGAGGATATGGGTGTGGCCTATTGATGACAGCTAACGAGCTAGAAATGGATCTATTTAGGTCTCCCACCTAGCAGTTAGAGCTTGCTAGGTGTTAGAAAAGAAAAAAGCCCAGAACCGAGTAGATGAGATTCTACTGAGCTGGAGCTACAAAAAAAAACCTTGGCTACGTAGGGAAAACCTGGCTAGAAGAAAAACACACATAAACCCTACGAAGAAGTAAGAATATATATATATATATATATATATATATATACGCATTAAATCACAAAATCTCCAGAACCGTAAAGCTTACAAACTTGAAATTTGCCATAAATCTTGGCTTCTAGGTGCTCACTAAGAAAGGATTTTTCGAAATGACCACCAGAGTATTAGTATTGTTGTGGTCCGCCAGCAGCCTGTGGAGTTGGTAGCGGAGTCGGACAGCGATGAGGCTGAGGAAGAACGTGGGCCAGTCCTGGAGGCTGGGGAAGGCCCGGATGAGGGCTCTGCATCGGAGGCAGAGATGGGGCCAGGGCCATTGGGGAGTGAGGTGCGGACTCCAGAACCTCCAGAGGCTGACAGCAGAGAGGCAGAGGAACAGGAGGAGCCTGTTCCTAGTGCACGCATGCGAAGAGCTGCCAGAAGGCAAGAGCAGCTCAAGCAAAGAGGACAACTCGGGAGTAGGGCCAAGCGATGATTGGCCCCTCCCATAAGGCCTAAAACAGCCCAGCAATGGCATTTGGGCTTTGCCGGAAAACAACGTTGGTAGCTTCGTCTTCTTCTTTGTCTACGTCTTGTGTTTATTTTTGTATCTGTGACTTCTGAACGTTTGCCAAAAAAGGCCTTTGGCAGTTTGCCTAATTGGACCAAGGTTTGCGATAGGACTGAGGAATTTGTGTTGGGAGGAATTTGCTTTAATTTAGTTAAAGGGACTTAAGTAATTCTCAGCTGTTCAAATGAAGTTTGTTTTTTCACTGACTGATTTTCCTACTCTGCGTGGCAGAGGTGGCACGCAGAGCCCTCTCAGTGGACATGCGGGCTGTCGCCAGCAGCTCTTCCGGGTTCCATCGCGTGCATGCGCACCGGACAGCTGCTCTCTTCTGGGTTCCAGCACGTGCACACGTGCGTGCCAGAACGCGAAAGAGCAGCTGGCGACGGCCTGCGCACACACGCGCTCCAGTTTCGGCGCTCAGTGCCGAAAAGGTTAGCTCTCACTGCCCTATCCCATCCCATCCCATCCTATCTTGCCCTATTATATTCTATTGTATCCCAATCCCTATTTTATCCTAATCCTAATCCAATCCCTATTTACCCTAATCCTAATCCAATTCCTATCCTAATCCAATCCCTATTTTATCCTAATCCTAATCCAATTTCTATTCTAATTCTAATCCTAATCCAATTCCTATCCTATCCTAATCCAATCCCTATCCTAATCCAATCCCCATCCATCCCATCCTATTTTGCCCTATCGTATCCTAATCCCTATCCTATCCTAATCCAATCCAATCCCTATTTTATCGTAATCCTAATCCTATTCTAATCCAATCCCTATCCTATCCTAATCCAATCTCCATCTCATCCCATCCTATCTTGCCCTATCCCATTCTATCGTATCCTAATCCCTATCCTAACCTAATCCAATCCAATCCAATCCCTATTTTATCCTAATCCAATTCCTATCCTATCCTATCCTAATCCCTATCCTAATCCAATCCAATCCCTATTTTATCCTAATCTTAATCCAGTCCCTATCCTATCCTATCCTATCTTAATCCCTATCCTAATCCAATCCCTATTTTATCCTAATCCAATCCAATCCCTATCCTATCCTAATCCAATCCCTATCCTATCCTGCCCTATCGGATCCTAATTCCTACTCTATCCTAATCCAATCCCTATCCTATCCTAATCCTAATCCAATCCCTATCCCATCAGCATATTCACGTAAACCCCTCTAATCTTTGGCTGCTAATTCTGCAAAAGGGGGGAGGGTGTTGCAGTTCAAACCAGCAATTGCAAATCAGCAATGGCTTCCAGTGTGAGCCTTTGATCCATCCGGAGGCTCCTTCCAGAACCCCCGAAGGAAACAAGTCCTTGATTTAGATTGCTGCTTGGGTGGCCCAGTCTTAAGGAAAAGATGGCATGTTTCATAGGTGCTCGGTCCTTCCGATGACGCACGTCGGTTGCTCCCTAGCAACGAAACAATAGCACGCCACGGCCTCTCTTTCTGTGAAAGAGTAAAAAAGGGACCCGTTCCTGAAAAACACACAGTTTTATAGCTCTAATGATCAGACCTCTGTTAAAACGAGAGACACGTGCCTCCATTTTATCTCCATGTAAATCAAATTTTTGCTCCTTGGGGAGGCGTCGCAAACACAGCTGGAGTTGTTTGGCTCTTAAAAAAACTACCTTTCCAGCAAAGGGATAGAGCGGTAGCATCATTTTTCTAAGTCAGTTCTGTGATCAAAGGTGATTTTTTTTCTTTCTTTTTCTTTCTTTCTTTCTTTTTTTTTTTTTTTGCAGTTACCGTTTTTCTCAGCGATTATTATTATTATTATTTATTAGATTTCTATACCGCCCTACTCCCGAAGGACTCAGGGCGGTGCACAGCCAAACAATAAAAACACATACAATACAAAATTTAAAAAATAGAATAAAATCAAATTAAATAATTTTGGCCCCGACAAATTTAAAACCCCAAACTTTTAAAACCAATTTAAAATTGAATATATAAATACTAAAAGATATTTAAAATTTTAAAAATCTTTTATAAAAGATAATAATAATAATAATAATACGATACGATTCCTTCTTCCCTGGTGTCCAAAACCTTGTCAGGAACGCCAGCGAAATGTGTTGAATTTTTTTTCATCCCCAAGAGTTTTGCCGGGAGGGCTTATTTTCGGGGTGGTGGTGGTGGTTTATTTTACTGCATGCGCTCAAAAGCCTGACTGGGCTTATTATCAGGGGATGTCTTATTTTCAGGGAAACAGGGTATGTGTGTATATGTATGTATGTGTATGTATATGTGTAGATATATATGCAGATTATCAGGAGATGTCTTATTATAGGGGAAACAGGATATACATACATACATACATACATACATACATACATACATGCATTTTCGCTGATAAAGAAATAAAGGGAGATTAGAATAGATCTATTTCAAGTTGTTTAGCTCTCATCAGCTAGCCATACCGTTACTTGGATTCGAACTTGGGCTGCCTGCATGTTAGGCAGCTGTATTAACCTCTGAGCCAAAAGTTCTCCTCCCTTCATCAGCTTGAGCCAGGGGAGAGATTAAGCGTCTTAGGTGTCTCGATAGAAAAAAACTTTATATACATACATGTCGAGCGTCAAGCAGCACGCGACACCATGACCATGAACGCCATGAACACAGCATCCTCCCGGGGGGTGGTGCGGGAGGCACGGGGTGATGGTGAGGGGTTAGGGTCCACGACTAGGAGTCTATGGAGCATGGGTGCTTATTGGGGATCGCAGAGGAGACCTGGTAGGAACGGAGAGCGGTTGGCAGCGACGCCAATGGAGAGGAGGCGGCCGGCGCTGATGACGTCAGTACTGTGCGCCCGGAAAGTAGCGGCGGGAATTACGCTCGCACCCAGCTGTCTGGGATTTGAATTCTGCTCTATAAAAGGACGCTGCAGTTAGCTCCCGATAGCCGCATCTTTGCATTGCTTTGCATTCCGGCTTCATGAACGAGCTGACATCACTAATAAACCAGGATACACCGCTGATCGTCTTGAGTGTATTTCTTGTGGCTTAGTGATCGCGGGCTACCGGAGGCCGAGAATACATACATACATACATACATACATTACAAACTATTCTAAAAATACGAGTTCCAGGTATATTAGTAAAAAACGCGCAAGGGCTAAATTGATTAATGGCATATAAAGGCAGAGATCTCTGTAATGGTAGTTTAATATTCTGACGATGTCAGCAGATGGCTGACGAAAGCTTAGTAAAATAAAATTTTAATTCTTTTAAAATTTTAAGTTCCAGAGTTCGGAATATGTCTGCTTCTTTTTTTACGTACATACATACATACATTTATATATATGATTTCTCCTTCCCATTAAAACGGGCAGGGAGAAAATGCCTGATGATAGGGAAGACTGGAATGGCCTGGATTTAAATCTTATCTCATTCTCATTAAATGATTTTGGACCAGATGCTGTGTTTCTGTGTAATTGGTTTAACAGGATTGTGGTTAGAAGAGATCTGGGGCAGGAAGCCAGTCCCAGGAGTTTTAAAGCCATTGTGGGGGAGGGGCAGGTAATAAATGCAATTTTTAAAAAAAAAAAAAGCAAATAAAGGACTGAAACCATGGAGCAGATCAGGGTCGGAATGGCTTTAAACTGAGGTAGGAAACACACCTCTTGTACAAACACCCCTGCTCTACAACCTGTAGGACCTGTCTTTATAAACAAATCAAAGTCACTACCAATCTTCTTTTCCATCCTTCTTCTTGGCTCTGTTTCAAATAATCTGAATGCAATGAAATTTCATTTTAATGTATGCTGATCAGTGTATGTTTAAAGTGACAATACAATGTTTATTGTTTTTCTATTCTACTCTATGCTATGATATGATACGCTATGCCATCATTTCTATTCTGTTCTGATTCTATACTATTCTGTTCCGTTCCGCTCTGCTCCTTATTCCATTCTGTTCTGTTCTGTTCTGTTCTGTTCTGTTCTATTCTATTCTATTCTATTCTATTCTATTCTATTCTATTCTATTCTATTCTATTCTATTCTATTCTATTCTACTCTACTCTACTCTACTCTACTCTACTCTACTCTACTCTACTCTACTCTACTCTTACTCATTCTAATCTATATTCCATCCCATTCTGTATTTTGTATTCCATTCCATATTTTTCATTCCATTTCAACTCCTTATCATCCCTTCCCTTCCCTTTCTTCTCTCCTGCCTGCCTGCCTGCCTGCCTGCCTGCCTGCCTGCCTGCCTGCCTGCCTGCCTGCCTGCCTGCCTATCTATCTATCTATCTATCTATCTATCTATCTATCTATCTATCTATCTATCTCCCTTCCCTTCCCTTCCCTTCCCTTCCTTTCCCTTCCCTTCCCTTCCCTTCCCTCTCTCCTTCCTGCCTGCCTTCCTTCCTTCCTTCCTTCCTTCCTTCCTTCCTTCCTTCCTTCCTTCCTTCCGTGGTAAGGAAGGAACACTTGCAAAAATGCTTCAGAATTGGACCAAAGGTGCCTACGATCACACACTTATTAGATGCTCAGCCCAAACTCAGTAATATGGGCAATTTGTTCAATTTCTGGCAGTTGGAATTTATAACAGAAAGTCTCCCGCTTGTTAGCTGGTAACTTCATATGGTACTTTGAAAGAGAAAGTAGAGAATGATGATCTGAGAAGTAAATTGCCTTGTTGCATGAAGCACAGTGCTGGCTGTATATTTGGCCAAGTAACAAATAGTGATACTGACTTGTAGTATCCTGCAATGTACTTAAGTGTATTATGAACTCTGAAGCAAAAGGGTTGCAATATGCAAAAAATGGAGCCTTCCTGGGATTGGTGATTTAGACTGTACTGTAAAAAGAGATTATTGGTACAGGACAGAACTGGGAAATCTGTGACCTTGAATCCCCCTTTTTTGTGGCCCTCTTCTGTAGTAACCGAAATGCATGGAAATTGTAGCGTCAGCTCTAAAATAAGCACATCCGAGTTGCAAAATAATGTTTTTTGGTCCCAACCCCATATTGGCAAAGTGGTGTCACCTCCTTTATGTAATCCTCCCAATGTTCTGCCCCAGCTACGGACCCCAAAGAACGCAGCACACACAAAGTCTGTACAAACCTTAGTTTACTAAATTAAATCAGTCTTTTTCAAACAAAGGCTGTTAATTAACTTTCTTAACAGCCTACAAGAATCCAAAGAATAAATAAACGTAATCTTACTAGGATTGGCAGAAAGCCCAGAAGCAATTTGCAGGAAACTGATAAGAGAACTAAGATCAGGATGCAAAGGAGAGTGAACAAAGTTGTTCCCTGCAAATTGCCTCAGTCATCGTCCTTCCTTAAATAGGCTAAGGGAGTGGCCAATTAGCCCCAAGCCTTACTCTCGAGGAGACCTCCTCCTGAGGAGCCACTCCTGCCTTTTGGCAGCTCTGCGCGCCCGTGCATCGAGAAGAGGCTCCTCCTCTTCTTCCTCTTCACTTAAGGAAGCTTCTGGAGGTTCTGAAGGCCCTGGCTGAGTCCCCGCCTCTGGCACCACATCTTCTCCAGCCTCCTCATTGTCCGACTCGAGTGCCAGCTGCAAAGGCTGCTGGCGAATCACCATACCAGCCTCTTCGCTGTCAGAATCAGTTACTAGATGCACAGGTTGCTGACGGGCCACAACACCCAATATTAAATTCAGTTGTTGGCTGCTAAAAGATTACCCATGGCTGTATAGGAGAAAGAGTAATAGAATCGGGGGGTGGAGTGAAAAGAGGAATCAGCCTAGAATCCCTACGTAGCCACAAGCGAACTAAGTCCAGCTACCTTGAATTCTGCCGATCCTTTTACTGACTGTTAGTTAAGAAGATTCCTGTGCACAGGCCATGAGTAGCAATAAATCAGTTTAATTTGACTTTCAAGTGTGGACCTGATCTTTCACACTAACCAGCCTGGCTTATACAAATTGGTGAATTAAACAATCTGTGTTTGTTTACACACACTTTTATTATGATTATTTTGATTGTTATCACTTGCTAGAGTCATCCTTAATAATGCAGAAAATGAGTCATTTGGTCCATTGAGCTCTTTCGCTTTTTAAGATACAATTAATTTTACTATAGGATTTTAGTTTCTACTACATCATTAAGTCTCACGCTCACTATCTTAATTATATTGGAATCGTGATTTTACTTTTGTCTTAGCGCTCAAGCAACTTAGCTTATTTCTTGTTCCATATAGATGGCATTACATTATTAATTCAAAGAGTGGTCATTTTACTTTTTAAACCTTTGTTTTGCTGGCCAATGAGCAAAATAAACAAACTTGAATTTGCCTTCAGGAATTAAGCACAGTAGTCTAATTCCATGGTCTAATTAGGGTTAGAGTGAGGTTTAGGGTTAAAAAGATTCCCCTCGCACATATGTGCTAGTCGTTCCCGGCTCTAGGGGGCGGTGCTCATCTCCGTTTCAAAGCCAAAGAGCCAGCGCTGTCCGAAGATGTCTCCGTGGTCATGTGGCCGGCATGACTCAACGCCGAAGGCGCACGGAACGCTGTTCCCTTCCCACCAAAGGCGGTCCCTATTTTTCTACTTGCATTTTTTACGTGCTTTCGAACTGCTAGGTTGACAGATGCTGAGACAAGTAACAGGAGCTCACCCCGTTACGCCGCGTTAGGGATTCGAACCGCCGAACTGTCGACCTTTCGATTGACAAACTCAGCATCTTAGCCACTGAGCCACCACATCCCCTCCCCTTTTTTTAAAAAAAAAAATACAGAGCTCAAATTGGAAACATTTTCCTTTTTATGGTTTTAGGATTGAACTGGTCTTGTTTCAGAAGCATGAATGCAGGGAGTATTATTATTCCTTCGTTCACAGTATTTTTTTGTTTGTGGATCTTCACAGCAGGGTAGAAAGCAATTCCCCCGTGAACCGAAATGCTTTGCTTGTTTGTTTGTTTGTTTTTTCGCAGAAAGTTGTTTTTTTCACACGAACAACTCTCACTTCAGCCCTGTGTTGAGTGATTAGCTTGCAAGGTGAACGCTGCTCAGAAGAAAATTATACCGTCGCCACTGCAGCTTCTTAATTCATTTCAGATTATATCTGAAGCTTGCTGGATTGGTTAATATCGAACGCCTTTTTGTTATTCAGTCATCCCTCTCCAACCTCCAGCTTTTGAAACCAAGTCAGGGGTCCATCCAGGACACGGCTGGCGATTCATGAAATCACAGCTGTGACGTGATGTCCGTCGATAAAAAGGACCCATTTTATAGAAGGACAAAACGTAGAAGGTCAAAAGACAACATGTCTGTGACTTTCAAGAGGGAGCAGAGATTAGGCTGTAGAAACTCAAAGCTGGACCTTCTCACGTTTTCTGTTCCACAGAACTGTATTCCATGGTCAGTTGTAAGACAAGCATCTAGAACAGAATAACAGAGTTGGAAGGGACCTTGGAGGTCTTCTAGTCCAACCCCCTGCTTAGGCAGGAAACCCTACACCACTTCAGACAAATGGTTATCCAATCTCTTCTTAAAAACTTCCAGTGTTGGAGCATTCACAACTTCTGGAGGCAAGTTGTTCCACTGATGAATTGTTCTAACTGTCAGGAAATTTCTCCTTAGTTCTAAGTTGCTTCTCTCCTTGATGAGTTTCCACCCATTGCTTCTTGTCCTTCCTTCAGATGCTTTGGAGAATAGCTTGACTCCCTCTTCTTTGGGGCAGCCCCTGAGATATTGGAACAATGCTATCGTGTCTCCCCTAGTCCTTCTTTTCATTAAACTAGACATACCCAGTTCCTGCAACCGTTCTTCATATGTTTTATCCTCCAGTCCCCTAATCCTCTTGGTTGCTCTTCTCTGCACTCTTTCTAGAGTCTCCACATCTTTTTTTACATCGTGGCGACCAAAACTGGATGCAGTATTCCAAGTGTGGCCTTACCAAGGCATTATAAAGTTGTATTAACACTTTATGTGATCTTGATTCTATCCCTCTGTTTAAGGATCTGTTTAAGGATCCTAGATTCATGGTCCAGGAGATCTGCTTTTTGGAACCCCTGGTCCAAGTTGAGTTCTGACCTCTTTGAAGCAAATTCCAGGACCAGAAATCCATGCTTCCGTGTCTTTTTCTTAACACACACAAAGTCGCGCGCAAACAGCTCTTTCAAAAGGCACATACAGATGTCCTCTCTGCTTCCACCCTCCTTTCAGATTGGATTCTTCACACCTGAAGAGACACACACGCTTGATTTGGGTCAAGACTAGAAAGCATGAAGAAATTTGTAGGATTTTTGTTTTTAGTTGAATTTCTGCAAATGGTCCTTGTCTGGTTATTTCCATTCTTCCACAGGAAATCGGTCTGCTTTGCCCTAACTGAACATTGCAAGGATTTTTTCAGCTATCTGTGTCACCCACAGACCTCGAGGAAAGTCAGAATAGCCATTTTATCACAGTGCGGATAGTCCTCGACTTACAACAATTTCTCTTAGCGACCGTTCGAAGTTACAACAGCACTGAAAAAAGTTGTTCACACTTCCGACCGTTGCAGCATCCCCACAGTCACGTGGTCAAAATTCAGAACACTTGGAAACTGGCATGTACTTATGACTATTGCAGTATCCCAGAGTAACGTGATCCCCTTTTGCGTCCTAACCAGCAAAGTCCATGGCGAATCCAGATTCACTTAACAACCGGGTTACTAATTTAACAAAGGCAGTGATTCACTTAACAACGGTGGCAAGAAAGGTCGTAAAATGGGGCAAAGCTCACGTAACAAATTTCTCATTTAGCAATGTCAATTTTGGGCTGAATTGCGGTCGTAAGGCGAGGATTACCTGTATGTGTGGCTTTCCGATTTTCTGATAGGTTTTTGAGACCATCACGTTGTGTTGGAAATCAACAGCTGATTGTTCTACATTTCAATTAAAACTTATGCAGATAAAAGTGAGAGGAAATGACATTTTCAAATACAGTGAAGGAAGAGAGTTTTGAAAACCAGGAGCTGTTGCTTGGAGAGATAAAAGAGAAGTGAACATCAAAGTGGAATTTCACATTTGAGTTTCTGTTTCGCCCAACCCCCCTTAACTATTATATTAGTTGTTTCTCATTCCCTTCGAATTTCATAAAATTATTTTTTTTCCCCCTCAAGAAAACAGTTTTAACAATTGCATCCCAGGCAGAATTTCAAATTTTAGCAGGCATTTATGTAGATCGATTGTGATCATTGAGCTGCATAAAATTAAATTAAAAAATTGCCATGGGTTAAAAACTGCATTCACATAATTTAGAAAACCGTTTGTGTATATTTTACTTGACTGACACAATCTTTGTTGTTTTTTGTTCAGCTCCAGTGATTAACCGGTTCACGAGACGAGCGTCAGGTGAGTTCCCAAATTTAAATCTTCACCCATCAGTTGGTTATTGAAATATTGTTATTTGTCATTTGATGTAATGTTCTTATCGTGTATAAAACCCCTAATATTGCCTTATTTTTATAATGTTGCACTTTTTCAAAAAGGGAGAACCCCCCCCCCCAGAAAAATAGCTACATTGAAATAATATCAATTGCATTTGATAAACATATAATGAAGATTCTAAAAGATTCTAAAATTCTTTTACATCGAAATTTTAATTTGTTTTAAATTATTGGGATTTTTTAATTATCTTGGGCTAAATTATTTAATATGGTTTTAATTATATCTTTTAACTTTTGTATTTATGTATTTTATTTTGTGCCTGTTCACCGCCCTGAGTCCTTCAGGAGTAGGGCGGTATATAAATCTAATTTAAAAAAAAAAAAAAAAGATGCTTTCTTAATCTAAGTGGGGTTCTTGGCACATATTTCCATCAAGATCATCTTACAGCAGGAGTGTCAAACTCACGTCATCATGGCGTTGTCATGTGACGTATCATGACTTCCCCCCCTTCGCTAAACCCGGCGTGGGCGTGGCCAGCGCATGACGCATCCTTCCCGCGGGTCGCAAGTTTAACAGCCCTGTCTCAGATATATATGTTTGTGTGTTCTGTGTACATTAGAGTATTTTTGTGGTTCTGAAAGCATGAAAAACTCATCTTTGTCCAGAACTTATTAAATTCCAAGTAATTATTTAATACAATGTATACAATGTACATGTCTTTTTAAAAAAAAAAATTCCCAAGAGTTCTATCAATATGTTGTGTAGCATTACCTCAAAAATGTAGGAAAAGGAGTGGCAGAAACTGGGGGCGGAGTTAAAAGAGAGATCAGCCTAGAATCCTTATGTAGTCACCAGTGAAGTCCAACCTCCTTTGAATTCCCTTGACCCTTACCCAGTGGTGAAATCCAATTTTTTTTACTATCGGTTCTGTGGGCGTGGCGTGGTGGGGGTGGCGTGGCTTGGTGGGCATGGCAGGGAAAGGATACTGCAAAATCTCCACTCTGGGCCCAGCCAGAGGTGGCATTTGCCGGTTCTCCGAACTACTCAAAATTTCCGCTACCGGTTCTCCAGAACCTGTCAGAACCTGCTGGATTTCACCCCTGCCCTTACCCTAGCTCTTAGCAGGTACTGACTGTTAGTTGAGAAGATTCCTGTGCCTGGGACATGAGTAGCAATAAATCAGTTTAATTGGATCTTCACATGCGGACTCGTGTCTGACAAAAAGGAATATAAAGAAGAACGTGACCATAAGATAATAGGCTAAAGTGTCTTCAAATCTCTTTGCAATGCCATCTTCCTTACTCTCCACACCCAAGAATGGTTGAAGCTGACTTAGAACTTGGATGTCTCTATCCCCCACGTCCTAACTGGCTCTCAATTGTTCTATGGCAATCAACCTCTAGCACAGTGTTTTTCCAGCTTGGCGACTTTTCAGATGTGTGGACTTCAACTTCCAGAATTCCCCACATAACACGTCTGGCTGGGGAATTCTGGGGGTGGTGGCGAAATCCACATATCTTAAAATTGCCAGCTTTAGAGAAACACTGCTCTAGGGGTGCAAACGGGTGAAATCCAGCAGGTTCTGACAGGTTCTGGAGAACCAGTAGCGGAAATTTTGAGTAGTTCGGAGAACCAGAAAATATCACCTCTGGCTGGCCCCAGAGTGGGGTGGGAATGGAGATTTTGCAATATCCTTCCCCCAGGAGTGGGAAGGGAATGGGGATTTTGCAGTATCCTTCCCATGCCACGCCCACCAAGCCACACCACGCCCACCAAGCCACTCCCACAGAACCGATAGTAAAAATATTGAATTTCACCACTGGGTGTAAGGCTTTCTAACCCATAGGCAATGGTGGGATTCAAAAATTTTTACTAAAAGTTCTGTGGGCATGCTTGGTGGGCGTGGCCAGGGGGTGTGGCAGGCAGCATTCGGCCTCCTGCACTCCCTGGAAGCAAAAATGGGCCGTGGGCGGATGTGCCGCCCCTCAGTGCCCAGTTTCGGGCCTAGGAGGCCTCCCTGCAATTACCTGGGAGCCAGAAAGGCGCGCGTGGAGACTCTGGGAAGGGGCAGGGTGGGAACGGGGGGGCCAGCCAGCAATTTAACTACCGAACCGGCTCGAACCGGCTGAATCCCACCACTGCCCATAGGCCAGATTTTTCTTCAGTGAAGAAACCTTGCCACCCAATAAATATTAAATGTTTTGTATTCAAATCCCGCCAAACCTCGCCTTGTCATTTGCTGTGAGGCTTGTCGCTGAAAATCCCCCGCCAGACAAGGCAGCTGCGTGAGGGATTCTCTTGAAAGGAGGTTCATAGTTTATTTATGTGTGTCATTTCATCCCGTTCATCGTGGCTTTTAGTCTTTCCAGAGCAAGCCAGTGTAACAGAAGTTGATCAACAGACAAACTATAAGACGACGAGCCATTAAAATAATGTAATAAATGACGTTTAAATAACGTCAGGATGATGGCAGCAGATGAACCCCATGATCAAAATTCACTACAGGGAATGTAGTGGTCATAAGTGTGAGAAATGGCCATAAGCCGCTTTTTTGTGTGCCGTTGCCACTTTGAACGGTTCCTAAATGAACGGTCGCAAGTCGAGAAACACCTGCGCTCCACAGGCACCACCTGAATGGACCAAAGATTCCTCACTCTAGAACCGAAACCCGTCTCTGCCTTCAAAATTTCTTACTCAACAGATATTATTCTTATTGGTTCAGCTGGCCGGAATGTTTCTTTTTCTCTCTTGGGTTGGTGTTTTAAGGATGGCCTGTTCTTCATCTTGGCGGAAATTAACCAATTAAATATCCAGAGGTTAATTGCAGAAGCACCTGCTGACAATAATATGGGGCATTAATTATTTAGCAGATAATCCACCCAACATGCTGTGACTATTAACAGAGGTTTTTTTTTTTTTTTTAAATATTCTACACAAGCCATAATTGTGCACAGCTGCTGTGATGATGGCACAGTTCCACGCGAATCCATCCTGGTCACATCCTTATCTTTCATCCAGGGTGCGTCCTTTTTGGCAGTACCCTTGCCATCCTCCTCCTCCCCCATGCTTATTAAATTCAGGGTGGTATTTTTTTTTTAAATTTGATTTATATGCCGCCCTTCTCCGGAGACTTACAATGCGTTAAGCAATAGCCTTCATCCTTTTGTATATTTATACAAAGTCAGCTTATTGCCCCCACAACTGGGTCCTCAATTTACCCACCTTAGAAAGGATGGAAGGCTGAGTCAACCTTGAGCCTGGTGAGATTCGAACCTGCAGTAATTGCAGGCAGCTGGTGTTAATAACAGGATGCTTTAGACCACTGTACTACCAAGGCTCTTAATGTGAGGAAGAAGGCAGTGGGAGCTGGTCAGGAGAGAAGAGTTTCAAACTGTGCCATGCCCTGTTCTCGTGGATCCCACCCCCTCTAACAAAGAATTATTATTATTTTTTCAATGGGTAGCTGAGTCCTTCACATAGACCAGTGTTTTTGTCAACCGAGGCAGCTTGAAGATGGGTGAACTACAACTCCCAGAATTCCTCAGCCAAGGTTGAGGAAACACTGGCATACAGTAGTGGCCGAAATTGTGGAAACCTTTTGGGAAAAGTGTATTTTCTAAAACTAGCTAATAACACTACTTTTTTGGGGCAGTAGTAATAGTACCATAAAATTATATATCAATGGAAAGATAATTTAATCAAGGATGTAATGCAATAACTTTTATGAAGGATTTGCTATTAGAGTAGCAAAGTATAAAGAAGGAAAGTGAAACACGTAGAAAAAATGAGATGTACAAAAATGATCCCCATGTTAGTCAATACTTAGTTGGGTAACCCTTAGCATGAATTACGGCCTTAAAAGAATGTAATGCAATAACTTTTATGAAGGATTTGCTATTAGAATAGCAAAGTATAAAGAAGGAAAGTGAAACAGGTAGAAAAAAATGACATCTACAAAAATAATCACCTTAGAAAAAAAATGAGATATACAAAAATGATCACCGTGTCAGTTAATACCAGGGGTGAAATCCAAATTTTTTCCCTATTGGTTCTTTGGGCGTGGCTTGGTGAGCATGGCAGGGGAAGGATATTGCAAAATCTCCATTCCCACCCCACTCCAGGGCAAGGATACTGCAAACTCTCCATTCCCTCCTCTCCTGGGGGAAGGATATTGCAAAATCTCCATTCCCACCCCACTCTGGGGCCAGCCAGAGGTGGTATTTGCCAGTTCTCCGAACTATTCAAAATTTCCGCTACCGGTTCTCCAGAACCTGCTGGATTTCATCCCTGGTTACTACTTAGTTGGGTAACCTTTAGCATGAATTACAGCCTTACAACGTCTTCCCATGGAGTGAACCTAGTCTTTTAGTTCTGCAGCTGTTCTAATGTGAAACCAAGATTGAATGATGGCTTCTATTAACTGGGTTTTATTGCTGGGTCGCTTCTGACTAACCAGTTTCTTTAGTCGGCTCCCTAGATTTTCAATTGGGTGAAGGTCTGGGCTATTCCCAGCCATTCCAGCAGTGGAATAGGATTCTCTTGAAACTTCAAAAAACAAGTGGTGTTATTAGCCATCAAACCTCAAAAATATATTTTTCCCAAAAGGTTTCCACAGTTTTGGCCACTGCTGGAGATTAAACAAGGTTAAACGAAGGATTCAGCTGCAGCCGGTCTTCACAAAATATGTCACCTTTTGCTGAATATGGTTAAAAGATTGAGGTGCGAGGTGCTTTTTTTTTTTCTTCACTGTAGTCTGAATTATTTCATCCTGATTATGGGGAACGCCGAATTGTGTTTTTTTTTCCAATATGTTCCATTTTTGAAATAGGTTTTTTAAAAGTCCTGGTTCAGGGCAAGCTTAAATGGTGCTAGCCCGCTGAAGTGGCAGGATTTGTGTCAAGAATTTTTCAAGATGGCAGGCATGGCATTGTGATGGGAGGTATCCAGGGGTGGGCTTCAAAAATTTTAGCAAGGGGTTCTCTGCCTGGTTGCTGGGTGGGTGTGGCTATGGTGAGCGTGACCTAGTCAGCCTCCTGTACCACGGTGGGGGGGGATTTTTGCCCTTTTTGGGCTCCGGAGGCTTTCCTTGAGCCTCTGGGAGGGCAAAAATGGCCTCCCCAGGCTCCAGAGGCCCTCTGGAGGTCAGAAATGGGCCCGTTTCCGGCCTTCCTGAACTTCCAGTAGGCCCGTTTTTTGCCCTCCCCGAGCCTCCACATGCGCCCTGCATCCAAAACTGGCCACATGGGGACTCCTGGGGGGTGGGCAGGGGTGGGTGGGTGGGGCCAGCCAGGAGTGGCATTTGGGGGTTCTCCGAACTGCACAGAATCTAAGCTAGAGGTTCTCCCGAACCCCTGGGAACTCCCAGGAGCCCAGCCCTGGAGATATCTCCTGTGGCAGGCCAACAACATTATCTGTGTAGGAGAAGGAGTGGCAGAACTTGGGGGTGGAGTCAAAAGAGGAATCAGCCTAGAATCCCTACGTAGCCACAAGCAAATTAAGCCCAACCTTCCTTGGATTCTATAGACCCTTATCTAATTCCAGGCAGGTGCCCGACTGTTAGTTTAAGAAGATTTCTGTGCATACACTGTTTAGCAATAAATCGGTTGGCGGAAGTTGAGGTCCACAAATCTCAAAGTTGCTGAGGGTGGATACCCCTACCATAGACTTTTCCTGAACATCCATTATTAGTGTCCTTATTTAGTAAAAGGCAGCAAATGTTCATTTTAGCAGCTGTCCATATGTACCATAAAATTATGTGGATTGTGAGCCGAGCAGAAAAATCTGAAAAGAACATAATGGTAGAATTATTTGAATTAACTGAAACGGTGTTAATATCTCAAGAGTTTAATGCACTGAGTAAAAAAAAAAAAGAACAATATTCAGCAGAAGGGAGAACACACATTAGAGCAATTTTAAGTAGGACTTTTTTTTCAAATTAGGTGAAATATATTCCGTACAGAAATAGAATTTTACCTCTAGAGAAAGGGTGAAACGTGCTTGCACGACATACAAAAAAAAAAGTTGAATCTTTTATATCTGCGGGATCTGACCTGGCTGGGAAAGCTTCTCCCAAGTTGTCCCAGTCCTTTTGACTGGTCATTAAATGTTCCCATCGTACATATGACTCTAGAAGGCGGTGCTCAACTCTGTTTCAAAGCCGAAGAGCCAACTGTGTCCCAAGATGTCTCCGTGGTCATGTGCAGTGGTGAAATTCAGCCGGATCTATCCGGATCACGCGATCGGGTAGCGCCAGCGGCAGGAGGCTCCGCCCACTCACCCAGATGTCCCGTTTTTGATCCTTTGCGAATGCGCGCCTTCTGCGCATGTGTGGAGGAGGCGCGGGCACTCACATTTGCGAACCGGTAGGGAAGGTAAGTGATTTTCACCCCTGGTCATGTGGTCGGCATGACTAAACGCCAAAGGCGCACAGAACCCTGTTCCCTTCCCACCAAAGTTGGTCCCTATTTTTCTACTTGCATTTTTTATGTGCTTTTGAACTGCTAGGTTGGCAGAAGCTGGGACATAGTCACGGGAGCTCACCCCGTTACGCGGCACTCGGGATTCGAACCGCTGAACTGCCGACCTTTCGATCGACAAGCTCAGCGTCTTAGCCACTGGAGCCACCGCGTCCCTCATCTTTACTTCTTTTACTGGTCATTACTTCTGTCCAAATTCCAGATATTTTTTAACAAACCAGGATTTTGAACCAGGAACATTCCCAGAGCGAAGGGATGAGAGCATCCGGCTGTTTTTCAGCTGTGTTTTTCTTTTAGTTCCTTTCTGCTGAAAGGTCTTAACACTGGCCGGCTGCTTGCTGCGGCTTTGTTAAACATTTGTTGTGAGAATTCACGTTGGGTGTGCCTAGGGTTAACAGATATCTATGGAGCTTCTCACTCATCCAGGTCGTGGTTGTCCCAAAGGTACCATCGGGACAAAATGCCAACAATCCATCTGTATTTGAAAGACAGAAGTCACTCTTTTGAAGACAGCAAAGTCCACATTCTGGACCGAGAGGACTACGGAGGGATCAAAGAGGCCATCTATGTTAGAATTGAACAGCTCTCTCTCAAATTACACCTGGAGGCTCCAACTGGTCCAGAATGCAGCCGCGCGGGTGATTATGGGAGCCACAGGGCACTCCCACGTAACACCTCTCCTGCGCGAGCTGCACTGGCTCCCAGTGGTCTTCCGGGTGCGCTTCAAGGTGTTGGTTTTCACCTTTAAAGCGCTCCATGGCATAGGGCCGGGATACCTGCGAGACCGCCTGCTGCTACCGATAACCTCCCACCGGCCAGTACGCTCGCACAGAGAGGGCCTCCTCAGGGTGCCGTCGGCCAAGCAATGTCGGCTGGCGGCCCCCAGGGGGAGAGCCTTCTCTGTGGGGGCACCCAACCTGTGGAATGAGCTACCTCCTGGAATACGACTGATCCCGGATCTCCGCACTTTCCGAAAGGCCCTGAAGACTTATTTATTCCAACAAGCTGGCCTAGTTTAAATGGTTTTAATGGGGTTTTTAAATTTTCGATTTTATTGATTCTGGGTTTTAAATTGGGAACTTTTCGATTTTGCAGATCTGGGATTTTAAATTGGACATGCCGATGATTTAGTTTATTTTAGTTTTTTCTTAACTTTTGTACTATATGTGTTTTAAGTTTGGCTGTCCACCGCCCTGAGTCCCCCTGGGGAGAAGGGCGGTATATAAGTTGAATAAATAAATAAATAATAATAAATAACAGAAGGGGAAAGATACAACAGCGCTTATCTCCTGTCTACAACGAAGCCTTTTCAGAAGTTCCAAGAAGGTTCCACCAACGTTTGCGTTCTGATTCAAGGTGTCTCTGAGGGCACAGATAAACCTCAATGATTCCCAGAAAGGGTTCCTAAGTCTGGGCACTATGTTTGGCTCCAGAATACAGAATAACAGAATTGGAAGGGACCTTGGAGGTCTTCTAGTCCAACCCCCTGCTCAAGCAGGAGACCCTACCATTCCAGACTAATCTCTTCTTCAAAACCTCCATCAATGGAGCTGTTCTGACCCAGCTCTCCAAACACAACAAACCCTCTGACGTGAACTCAAAAGATTCCTTTATTAGGAGCGCCAGCAGCCCCGGCAAAAAGTTTCTCTCTCACCGCAGCCTAACAAATCTGTCCGGCATGAAGATGAATAATTGTCTGCCACATCTACTCATCTCCGCCCCCTGCCTTTTATTCCCAGAGCTAGAGTGGGGTTTCGCTAGCAGCGATGGCTCTTCTGTCCCAAGGACCGGCCCATAGATTTCCACTGCTCTCCTCTCCTCTGCCTTCTGTGCATCTGCGCATCAGGCACTGGACCCAGCTGTTCCTCCTTCTCTTCATCAACCACCTCCAGACGTGGGGGCTGTTGACTCTCCATCTGAGGGCTGACAGACGTTCCAGGCTCTGCCTCTTTCTCTCTGCCAGGTCCATTCCCTCTTCCCCCTCAGAGCTCTCAGGTTCCCTTGCTGCTGACCCTTACTCCCACACCTCCTCCTCATCCGATTTGGCTGCTGGAAGGGCTGGCGGCCGAAAGGCCACAACAGGAGTACCCATAAGTCTGGGACGGAAGCTGCCTTGATAATCTTCTAATTTCATTGTGCTTTGCACAGATAGAAGGCACTTGGTGCCGGAGGCCACAAAGCAACTCCATAATATTGTGGGAGTTTTTGCATCTTTAACTGTAGAGTTGAAGTTCTTTTCCAAAAAGCTTCATTTTTTTCTTCTTCTGTGACCCTAGAGTGGCTGTGACATAACCAAAAAGTTCTAATTTTGCTTTATCTATCCAAAAGACATCTTCCCCAAAAGGGGAATTTTAGGAAAAACAATTTACGACTTAACCACGTATGACCGCAATTGAGCCCAAAGTTTCTGTTGTTAAGTGAGACATTTGTTAAGTGAATTTTGTCCCATGTTACGACCTTCCTTGCCACAGTTGTTAAGTGAATCCCTGCAGCTGATAAGTTAGTAACCCGGCTGTTAAGTGAATCTGGCTTCCCCATTGACCTTCGCTCGTCAGAAGGTCGCAAAAGGGGATCGCCTGACCTTGGGACACAGCGACGGTCATAAATATGAGACCAGTTGCCAAACATCTGAATTTTGATCCCGCGATCATGGGGATGCTGCAAAGGTTGTAACTGTAAAAAAACGGCCGTAAGTCACATTTTTCAGTGCTGTTGTAACTTTGAATGGTCACTAAATGAACTATCGTAAATCAAGGACTACCTGTACCAATAGGTTTCGCCACATTTGTGGTATGGCCTTGTTATACCGTGTTTCCCCGAAAATAAGGCCCTGTCTTATATTTTTTTGAACCTCGAAATAAGCACTTGGCCTTATTTTCGAGGAGGTCTTATTATTTTGGGGCGCGTGGAGGAAACCAGAGGAAATGGCAGGGAACAGCTGCGCATGAGTTTAAATATTTTCGGGGGGGGAGCTTATTTTCAGGGAAACAGGGTATATTTTGGACTATTGACACCCACCGGTGGTGTATTTGAGATTTATTACAAATAAAAATCATGTTTCCCTTGCAAATTGTTCAATTTCCTTTCTTTTTCTCTGGCTTCAGTCCTTTATTGGCGTAAACGAAAAGAGGCTAATATGAAAAATTGTGTTTCTTGACACCTGAGGGTTGACATGTGCAATCAGAAGACACAAGAAATCCACTAGAAATCTGTTATTTTTCAAACCCTGGCTCTGAGTTTACAACACCTGGAAGTTGTAAAGTTTCATTTATAGACACATCCTGGAAGAGATACATGGACAGGGAGAAAACGAAGGGGAAAACAAGCTGGACTTCAGCCGGTTTGATCCTGTTCTCATCCAACTCCACGTTCCTTATGGAGAATGTTGTTTGTTGTTTCAAAGAACTAGAAGCCCGAATCAAAGCAACTCCTACCCTGTTTCCCTGAAAATAAGACATCCCCTAATAATAAGCCCAATCAGGCTTTTGAGCACATGCGCTAAAATAAGCCTCCCCCCCAAAAAATAAGCCCTCCCTGAAAATATTTAAACGCAGAGCTGGAAATCAGGTAAGATGGCAAGAGGAGCCCCATCTTGCTCCACGTGCCCCAAAATAATAAGACCTCCCCAAAAATAAGGCCACACTTTTATTTTGGGGTTTAAAAAAAATATAAGACAGGTGTTGTGACCCAGGCCCAAGTAGGTAGTAGTTGACGCAAACAGTTCCAAAACAAACAGACTTTATTAGAACAGCTGAGAATGAACTCATTCTCCGCGTAGTCCAAACTAAATCAAAACAAACTCTTCATAACACAAACCCTTCAGTCTAATCACCAACCTTGGTATAATTAGGCAAACTGCCAAAGGCTTCTCTTGGCAAAAGTTCAGAAGCAGAAGACGCCGACCAGAGATAAGTGCAGCAAAACAAGAACAAGTCTGTCAATGGTGTTTTCCGACAAAGAGCCCAAGAGCCGT
This sequence comes from Pantherophis guttatus, assembly GCF_059756535.1. NCBI lineage: Eukaryota > Metazoa > Chordata > Lepidosauria > Squamata > Colubridae > Pantherophis > Pantherophis guttatus. Next base: position 86,880,438 of record NC_142069.1, read on the forward strand.
TGCTGGTTTGTTTTAAGCCTTATGGGAGGGGCCAATCATCTCTGGGCCTTACTCCCGAGTCATCCTCTTTGCTGTAGCTGCTCTTGCCTTCTGGCAGCTCTTCTCATGCGTGCACTAGGAACAGGCTCCTCCTGTTCCTCTGCCTCTCTGCTGTCAGCCTCTGGAGGCTCTGGAGTCTGCACATCACTCCCCGATGGCCCTGACCCCATCTCTGCCTCCGATGCAGAGCCCTCGTCCGGGCCTTTCCCAGTCTCCAGGACTGGCCCCTGTTCTTCCTCAGCCTCCTCACTGTCCAACTCCGCTGTCAGCTCTTCAGGCTGCTGGCGGACCACAACAACTTATTTTTGGGGAAACACGGTAGTTACTGAAAACATTATTCAGAGACACCCCTTTCCTGCTTCCATCAGGAGTCCAAATTCAAGAGCCCCAAAAGTTGGCTGACTGAAGCACATCATTGGAAGCACATCCAATGAAAGGAACCCATTTTTCTGAGTAATTGGTTCCACCCTCAAGCATCTTTTACTGCTAAAAAGTCTTTTTTTTAATGTTCAGACAGCATCCGTCTTCCTAATCCATTACTGGAATGAAAGAGAACAAATCTTGACCTTCTCTGTGTAACATCTTTTTAGGGTTTTTAGCGAGGGCTATTATATTCCCATTCCGTTGTCTCTCCTCAACTTCGCTATCTTTCTGGCTCTGTAAAGAAATCTTATTTTTAGTATCCTGATTGTTGTTCTTTTGAGAAACCTGTTCAAGTGAGCATGATTCTTAAAGCACAATAGCCAGAATTATTTTTCCTTTTCCATAATTTGGTCAACCATGCTTCGGTTTATGCAGCCTAAAGTTGATTTGCATTTTATGACAGCTGCCAGCTCAATTTGCAACTCCAATTTGCAATCATTTGTAATCAATTACAGTCTGTAATCTACTATAGTTTTAAAATACTTAATAAGATATCCAGCTATCTTATATTTGTTTATTTGATCTCTGTTCTCCAATAAAAGGCTTCCCATTTGTCTTTATTAACATTTATGATACACTTACTTTCAACCCAGATTTCTGAGACAGGGTGGAAATTTTTAGCATTGAGTGCAACTTCATTCTTTTGCTTCTAATCCTTTTGAACAAATTATATTCTTAAATCAGGGCAAATCATTCCTACATCTTTCTACTATACTTCTTCTGCTCCTCCTTGTGCCATATCTGTCATTGGACGCTGGCAATCCTATTTTAATCGACAGCTGAATGAAAAAGAGCTGTTGAGTTTTGCCCAAACTTAGATTTTGAAGCCATGATATTCTTCTGCCTGGACCTCGTTTTGTCTTTAATCTTTCCTTTGGAGCAGGGGTCAGCAACCTGCGGCTCCGGAGCTGCATGTGGCTCTTTGGGCCCTCTGCTGAGGCTCCCTGTCTGGTGATTCCACCACTGGCTGGCCCTGCCCCTCGCCCTCCCCTCCCAGTCACTCCTCGCCTGACCTGAGAAGGTAAGGGTAATGGCGGGGGATGGAGAAGCGGCCAGGGTAGAGACAAGAGAGAGGGGGAGAGAGAGAGACATAGAGAGGGGGAGAGAGCGGGGGGAGAGAGAAAGAGAGGGGAGAGAGAGAGATGTCAAAAAGGATTTTGTGGTTCCCGGTGTTTTTTAACAACTAGTTCTCTGCCCTAATGACCGGCTGGGTAGGCATAGCTAGGGGGTCATGTGACTGATGGAAGTGAGTGTCATCGAGTTGGCCACGCCCAATTTTTTTTTGCTTTAATTTATATGCCGCCATTCTCCGGAGACTCAGGGCGGCTTACAATGCGTTAAGCAATAGCCTTCATCCTTTTGTATATTTATATTTTGTGGCTCCCGGTGTTTTCTTTTCTGTGGGAAACGGGTCCAAATGGCTCTTTTGAATATTTAAGTTTGGCAGACCCTTGCTTTGGAGGATTAAGTGAAGTATGCCATATTTTTCTGAGTGTCGCATCACATGCCCAAAATATTCTAACTTTTGCTTTTTTTTATGGTTTTGATGATTTCCCTTGGCTTTTCCAGGTGGCTTATCACCACCTCATTTCTGATTTTCTCAACCCAACATATACGTAACAGCCGCCTGTAAATCCACATTTCAAATGCTTCTAGTCTACTGTACTTAACTTTACTAAAATTATGGTTGCTTTGCTCTACTAGGAATTCAAGCATATCTTGTTTGTTTTTGAGCGTTAATGCATTAACAGAGAGATAGAATCAAGATCTTGTAAAGCAGTGATCTCCAACCTTAAATGCTCAAAGAGCCATTTGGACCTGTTTCCCACAGAAAAGAAAACACCGGGAGCCACAAAACCTGGGTGGGCGTGGCCAACTCGATGACACTTCCACCAGTCACATGACACCCCCCCTAGCTATGCCTACCCAGCCGGTCATTAGGGCAGAGAACTAGTTGTTAAAAAACACCGGGAACCACAAAATCCTTTTGACATATTTCTCCTCTCCCCTCCCTTCCTCTCTCCCCCTCTCTCTGTATCTCTCTATGTCTCTCTCTCTCTCTCTCCCACTCTCTCTGTCTCTGCCCTAGCCGCTTCTCCATCTCCCGCCGTCGCTCTTACCTTCTCAGGCCAGGTGAGGAGTGACTGGGAGGGGAAAGCAAGGGGTGGGGCCAGCCAGTGGTGGGATCACCTGACAGGGAGCCTCAGCAGAGGGCCCAAAGAGCCGCATTTGGCTCCAGAGCGACAGGTTGCTGACCCCTTTTGTAAAGTGATCTTTATACCACTTGATAATGCCTTGGTAAGACGACACTTGGAATGTTGCATCCGATTTTGGTCGCCACGATATAAAAAAGATGTTGCGACTCTAGAAAGAGTGCAGAGAAGAGCAACAAAGAGGATTAGGGGACATAAAACATACAAAGAACGGTTGCAGGAACTGGGTATGTCTAGTTTAATGAAAAGAAGGACAAGGGGTGACATGATAGAAGTCCTCCAATATCTCGGGGGTTGCCACAAAGAAGAAGGGGTCAACCTATTCTCCAAAGCACATGGAGGCAGGACAAGAAGCAATGGATGGAAACTAATCAAGGAGAGAAGCAACCCAAAATTAAGGAGAAATTTCCAGACAGCGAGGACAATTAATCAGTGGAACAACTTGCCTCCAGAAGTCGAATAGAAAGATATAATAGATAGATTACCTGCGTTTCAGTGCTTATGTTAAACTCTCCTGTTTAAAGTTCTGTCTGAAGAATTTACTATTTGCCTGCACTTGTACTTAACGTTGTACTCAGAACTAGAAATACGTAGAAATTGTTTCCTTTGTATTTCCTAGCCTAATGGCTCTTCTGCTTATATAACTGATTTCATGCATTATTTATTGGCCATTGAAATTACCTTAATTTTTCTTTTCCACAAAGGAAAGATGATTTAGTGTATGAATAAGATTACCTTTTGTCTGACCTTACCAGCCATTTATTTCCATCTTCGCTCTGAAGTAATCTGATTTCCATTTGTTCCTGCAGAATAGGCCTATTGTGTTACCTTTTGACTGATGTTGTTGTTTCTGAATTCCACTTTATACAAGAAGCATAATGGCCTTAAGAGGCCCATTCTCCACCTTCCTGGTCCTCAGGATTAGAGAGCATTTGTAAACATGAGTTCCGTTTATATGTCCTTGAATTGTATTCAAATGTTTATATTTTCTGAAATGAAGTGGCTGACAACAGAAAAGAGAATTATTTTCCATCAAGGTAACCATTGAACATCCTTCAGTAGATTCCCTTCGTTGCTATTGTCTGTTGAACTATTTCAGTCAGTCCGTCCATCCGTCATCCATCCATCCATCCATCCATCCATCCACCCATCCATCCATCCATCCATCCATCCATCCATCCATCCATCTATCTATCTATCTATCTATCTATCTATCTATCTATCGCTGTGTGTGTATGTTCCAGCATAACTCTGGAACACCTTGAGCAATTTCAACCAAACTTGGTACACAGTTGACTTACTCCCTTGAAAGAAATACTGTGGGGGTAAAACACCCCTAACACCCCTCGGTGTGTGTGTTCCAGCATAACTCTGGAATGCCTGGGCTGCTGAAATGAAAAGGAATGAATTATATCTGTAGTGTCAAATCACAGTACTTTTGACAGTGATACTGTGCATTTTGGATTCAAGTTCTATTAAAATACAGCCTGTTGTGCCTTAAAATGGCTTCTACTGTACAGCAGTGGAGTTGCCATGGTAATGGCTTCATAGTACTCCACAAGGGGGCTCCCTTTGCTAAGGGGGATTGCTTCTTTAAAAAAACAACAACAACACCCTAGGCCCTCAGCTTCAAGCAAAAGAGGACAAACTGTCGGGGAAGGTGCCTGCTAATGCAGATAATCGCCTCAAGGACTGTTCCCTGTAAAAATTTTCCCAGGCTGTTGGCCAGGGCAATTAGGTCTCTAATTCTCACCACAGTGGTTGAGCCAGTCCTTTTCTTGTCTAATACAGGATTGGGATAAATAAAAACCTGGGCAATGCCAGGTTATCAGCCAGTATCAAATATAGACAAACTGATAAGATGGTTTTTCCCCGTACCTTCTGTTCTGTACTTTTGAATTATATTCTGCTAATTTGACCCAGGAGGGGGCTAGAGGCTTTAAAATAAACAAATGGGGCCATCTTCTCTCTCTTTATAAAGATTGCAAGAGTGGGACGTGGGTCTTGTTAAACCGAGAACTACTTTGTATGTTATTCTCTGCAAAAAATGTATTTATCTTATAGCTTCTTTTGCGTTCATGGAAAAGGACTTTTAACAATATCACAGCTTTGCGATGAATTCCCCTAGTTGTTTTGGATATGAGAGTCACACAGCCGGAAATAATTTGATTACAGTTGAAGGAAACCTAACTTTTCAGGACTTTTGCAGGAGTGAATTAATATTTGCTTATCCAGAAGCTAGTAGAAAACGTGGGAATTTAGTAACGCCTGATGGTAATACTGAGAATGCTTTCAAATTGTGATGCTGGAGAAGACTTTTGAGTAGGGTGGATAAAAATCGATGATTTTTTTTTTTAAAGCAAAAAAAAAAAAAAAAACCACCAGATTTTTAAAATTTAAATCAGTTTTTTAAAAAAATTTAAATTGGATTTTTTTCATTTTTATCAAATTTATTTTAATAAAATGCTTTTTGAGCAAAAATCTATCTAAAGATAGTTTTCTATTTAAGATGCATTAATAAATTAGTTTATTCAGCATGAAATGGAGCTTAGTTATGGAGCACGAGGCTGTATATTTTGCAATATTTACATTGTTGGTCAACTCATTCAATGAATCCATGCTCTGCAAGCTAAATAGGAAACCTTCATTTTGTTGGCAAATAATAATATTAAAGATTCTAACTACCAGCAAGAACGAGTCCTTGCATTTAAAGAGCAGCTGTCATTTCAGATCCATCAGGGCACTGTCTGTTAGCGGGCATCCCCTCACCTGTTGCCCATCATGTCCCTCACCTTGTGTCACTGCCGCGTCACCAGCCATCCCATAAAAGTGACTGGGATTGTTGGTGAGTCAACAGCGGGTCAGAAGAGGAGTCGCTGCGGGACAGAGGTGACAGTTGCTGTTTACGAATTATGATTTAAATCGACTTTATTTAAATCAAACCTTTTTACTAGTGATTTAAATCATGGTTTAAATCGTGATTTAAATCAACATTCAAGGATGATCAAATCAGTCGATCCTGAAGGAAATCAACCCTGATTGCAGGGGTGAAATGCTACCGGTTTGCACTGGTTCGGTAAAAAGCTACCAGTTTATCCGAACCGGTATTTCCAACGATCAGCTGTGCCGTGTGGTTTATATTCGCTAGAAAGCAGGAAATCCTTCTTTCTAGTGGATCTAAATCGTGCAGCACAGCTGTCGTCCCCATCCCCCATTCTACTTACCTTGTTAAGCCTTCTTTTTCCACGCAAAGCGTGCGTTTGGTGCGCAATGCATATGCCCGTGCAGTGTGCTTTTGGCACGCACCACGCATGCGTTGGCAGCGAACCGGTGGCAATCCGCGGAGGATGTCACCACTGCCTGACTGTTTTCTGGAAGGACAGATGCCAAAGCTTGAAGCTCAAAAACTTTGGCCACCAAATGAGGAGAGAGAAGAAGATCCTTGGAGAAGACCCTGATTGTTGGGAAAGACGAAAGGCAAAAGGAGAAGGAGACGGCAGAGGATAAGTTGATTAGATAAGGACATTGATGTGATGAACATGAATTTAGACAAACCTCCAGGACAGGGGTCTGTAACCTTAAGCACTCAAAGAGCCATTTGGACCCGTTTCCCACAAAAAAGAAAACACCGGGAGTCACAAAACCTGGGTGGGCGTGGCCAACTCAATGTCACTCACTTCCACCAGTCACATACCCCCCCCCAGCCACGCCTACCCAGATGGCCATTAGGGCAGAGAACCAGTTGTTAAAAAAACACCAGGAACCACAAAACCCTTGTGACATCTCTCTCTCTCTCTCCCCTCCCTCCCTTCCTCCCCCTCTCTCTGTATCTCTTTCTCTCCCCCTCTCTCTGTATCTCCCCTGGCTGCTTCTCTATCCACCGCCGTCACCCTTACCTTCTCAGGCCAGGCGAGGAGTGACTGGGAGGGGAGGGCGAGGGGCGGGGCCAGCCAGTGGTGGGATCACCCGACGTAGCCACAGCAGAGGGCCCAAAGAGCCGCATACGGCTCTGGAGCCACAGGTTGCTGACCCCTGCTCCAGGAGATAGCGGAGGACTGAGATCTGTTGTCCATGATGTCACAAAGTGTTGAACACGGCTTAGTGACTGAAAAACAACAGATGCCGAGAAACTTCATAGAGCATTTATTTTCCTTAAATATACATTAAGGAGGGATTTTGTTTAAGAATTAAAAAAAACACGGTTTATGAATCCCTAGGTGTAGGGTTATTTCTGCTTATTCTCAAGTATTTGAATAAGCAGAAGCGTAGCATTTCTGGAGCAAGGAACTCAGTTAAATAAACCGAGTTTGTCTTAATTTAGGACTTTCCAGATTGATAGAGAAATATGATCTATGTGGAAAATTATTGGCCAAACATTTGTGTTACAGTAAACTATGAACTGATCTGAACTCTTGTGTTATGATAGCCGTCGGCTACCAGATGTGGGCTATAAGCAAAAGATGACATCTGGAATAAATTCAGTGACACGGTTCATAAAACAGTAAGTTTGGGACAGCTTTCAAACGAATGATGTTGCTATAATTCTAACAAAAGCAAATAATTAATTAGTTAGAATGAAGTATGGTGTTTTCAAACAGAACAATATACCCTTCAAATTAAATAGTTTTATGTCTTTTTGTTAAAAAAGCTGATCTGTCCAGCAGCAATTTATTACTAATCTCTTTTCAGGGTGAGATGGATGGCATATAAATTTAATTTAAAAAAAAATAAAAATGTAACGAAATATATTTTTTACTAATAAAAAAAATAATAAATTTCAGATGTAGTCAGATATAAACAAGGGAATTAATATTCCTAAATGTGTGAACTGTGTGTTTTCCTCACTGTTGTTATTTATGTGTAGAACGATGTGCAAATTTTACTAATTATTTGAAATCCTTTCAGTGCATTAAGTTTTTTTTAACTGTATTTGAACTTTGTTACAATGAAATATTGCAGTACTACCCAGTTTCCCCCAAAATAAGACATCCCCTGATAATAAGCCCAATCGGGGCCAAGCGCTTATTTCAGGGTTCAAAAAAATATAAGACAGGGTCTTATTTTCGGGGAAACACGGTAATATTCTGTTATGTGATTCCTCCTCTTGAGTGGTGTAAAAAAAAAAACCCTTCAAATTAAGAAAATAATTTAATTCGATTTGAGCCTGTTGAATTACAGGCAGTCCTTGATTTACGACCACAACTGAGCCCAACATGTCTGTCGTTAAGTGAGACATCAAAACATTCCTTGTTTGGGGCTCTGGAAACCTGGAAAAGACCTATGGATTGTATGGATCGGAGCCAAATGGATCATAAATGCAAACATTGGGCTTTTTGTAAAATTCGTACACGCGATACGCAACTTGGAATCAACTCCCTTGTCTTTAAATTTGTTCTGAGACAGTCTTAAGTTCGAAACCCCAACTTGGCAACATTTTCAGCTTACACAGGCGAGGAAATCTTCAAACGTGATAGGCACTGAAGAAGTTAACCCAGGGCAATGGTTATGAGAAATCTCTCCCCCTCCCTTACACACTTGCTAGTGTGACCTTTCTGTTCAGATTAAATGCCACCGCTGCCAATCTTCCACGGGGAGGGGCGGGGAGGAGAGCATTTTTCTGAAAGCTTTATTAGCTGACAGATCTCATCGGGGCTAATCGCCTTGAATGCAACAGGAAGAGAGGCGGGGTGAAATGCTCCCGGTTCAGACCGGATCGTCTGATCCGGTAGCGATGGAGGCGGGTGCTTCGTAGAACCGGTAGCAAAAATCCCTGCGCGCCCCCCCCCCATTGCCCAGCTGAGCCGCGCAATCATCAGTGGCTTTTATTATTATTACTCTCGTCACCTCCCACCTGGACTACTGCAATGCTCTCTACATGGGGCTCCCCCTGGGGTGCACCTGGAGGCTCCAGCTGGTGCAGAATGCGGCCACGCGGGGGATTATGGGAGCGATGGGGCGCTTCCATGTGACACCTCTCCTGCGTGAGCTGCACTGGCTCCCGGTGGTCTTCTGGGTGCGCTTCAAGGTGTTGGTGACCACCTTTAAAGCGCTCCATGGCTTAGGGCCGGGGTATTTACGAGACAGCCTTCTGCCACCAATAGCCTCCCACCGGCCAGTACGCTCGCACAGAGAGGGCCTCCTCAGGGTGCCGTCCGCCAGACAGTGTCGGCTGGCGACCCCCAGGGGGAGAGCCTCTCTGTGGCGGCGCCCACCCTCTGGAACAACCTCCCCCCAGAGATAGGTACAATACCAGACCTCTGGACTTTTCGTCGGGCCCTGAAAACTTATTTATTTCACCTAGCCGGGCTGGCTTGATCCCACAGTTTTGGGTTAAATTTAATTGATTTTAATTGGGTTTGTTTTAAATTGCGGCCAAAAATATTTAATTATTTTTAAACTGTTTTTAAATTTTGTATGTTTCGTTTTATTCTGGCTGTTCACCGCCCTGAGTCCTGCTGGAGAAGGGCGGTATATAAATTAAAACAAATAAATAAATAAATATTATTTTTAAAAGCATTTTTTCTACAACCTCTTTGGCCGAAAAAATGCTTTTAAAAGTAAAAAAAAAAGCCTCTGATGATCGCGCGGCTCAGCTGGGATCATCAGAGACTTTAAAAGCATTTTCTACAACCTCAGCTGAAGAGGTTGTAGAAAAAATGGTTTTAAAAGTAAAAAAAAAAATAGTTGGCCACACCCACTCAGTCATATTACCCCTCCCCCACCAAGCCACGCCCACGGAACTGGTAGTAACAAATTTTACATTTCACCACTGAAGAGAGGTCAGCGCATTTGAAAGACCATCTGAGTGAATGTTGTGAATTGGCACAGAGATATAGCAATAGCATTTAGACCAGTGGTGGGTTGCCCCCGATTCGGACCGGTAGTAAAACCGGCGGGAGGCCCCGTCCACTGCCCCAGATTTCGTCATCAGTGATCTGCGCATATGCAAAAGTAAGGCGCGCGTGCGAGTGCGATCCCGTTGAGAACCGGTAATAAAGGTAAGTAGAACCCACCTCTGACTTAGACGTGTATACCGCTTCCCAGTGCTTTGTAGCCCGCCCTCTCTAAGCGGTTTACGGAGTCAGCCTGTGGCCCCCAACAATCGGAGTCCTCATTTTACCGACCTCGGAAGGACGGAAGGCTGAGTCGACCTTGAGCCGGTTAGAATTGAACTGCTGGCAGTGGGCAGAGTCAGCCTGCAATATTGCATTCTCACCACTGCGTCACCTGGAAGGAGAAGGAGAAAGAGAATGAGGGAGGGAGGGAGGGAGGGAGGGAGGGAGGAAGGAAGGAAGGAAGGAAGGAAGGAAGGAAGGAAGGAAGGAAGGAAGGAAGGAAGGAAGGGTAGCAATAGTACGTAGACTTCTGTACCACCAATTTTAATTGAAATAGAGCCCCAAATTTACGTTGCTAAGCGAGGCATTTGTTAAGTGAGCTTTGTCCCCTTTTATGACTTTTCTTGTGACGGTTGTTAAGTGAATCACTGCAGGTGGTAGTTAAGTGAATGTGGCTTCCCCTTTGACTTTGCTTGTCAGAAGGTCGCAAAAAAGGATCAAGTGACCCCCCCCCCGGGGGACACTGCAGCTGTGATTGTGGGGTTTCCGCAAAAGTCGTAACTCTGAAAAATGGCCATAAGTCACGTTTTTCAGTTCTGTTGTAACTTTGAACGGTCACTTAAGCAAGCTGTTGTATGTCAAGGACTAACTGTACTTCCTTTTTGGGGAGACACCCCCCCCCCAACTTTTCTGATCAGAGCAGAGTCCAGGAGAGAGCAAGGCTGAAGAATCACCAGAACTCTCTTTTTCTTTCTCCCTCCCTCTCTCCTCCTCTCTTCCTCTCTTTTCCTCCCTCCCTCTCTTTCTCTCTCTCTCTCTTTCTCTCTCTCTCCCACTCTCCTTACCTCCCTCCCTCCCTTTCTCTCCCTCCCTCCCCCCTCTCTTTCTCTCTCCCCCTCACTCTTTCCTCTCTCTCCATCCCTCTTTCTCTCCCCTCCCTCCCTTTCTCTTTCATTCCCTCCCTCTCTCTTTCCTCTCCCTCCCTCCCCTCTCTCTCTTTCTCCCCCTCACTCTCTTTCCTCTCTCTCCATCCCTCTTTCTCTCCCCTCCCTCCCTCTCTCTTTCTCCCTCCTTCTCTCCTCCTCCCTCCTTCTCTCTCTCTCTCCCTCCCCCCTCTTTCTCCCCCTCACTCTTTCCTCTCTCTCCCTCCCTCTTTCCCTCCCTCCCCCTCCCTCCCTCTCTGTCCTTTGTAAGAAAACGCAGAGAGAGATCTCTTAGGAGGCGATGCTTTTGCTATCACATACATTTTGTGGATTTTATATTTTCCATCTAGATTACAGATTGCTGCTTATTTAGCAATGGGGAAAGACAAAGACTTGGGGTTGAAGTGCCACTTATAGTTTTAAATACCCGTGAAGCTTTTAGCATGCAGACAGGAGAAGATGGCAAAAAGGGAGGTGGACCACACTTGGGCTAATAGCTTTCTAAGGGGTGTAATGTTGCATTTCCAGATCCTGTGTTTTGCCCTGATCAGAGCACACTTGCTTTGGGATACTAGGGGTCAGTCTGGGCCTCTCAAAAAAATGGTAGCCCTGGACACTAGCATGGTAGAAATTTTTGGGGGCCCAATGGGGGAGGGGCCTCGCTGGAGGTGGTTGATGGGTGGCAGATCCCCCACTCCTCCTTATGCATCCTGCTCCCTCCCCTCCCCTGTCTTTTAATAACTTGTATTTTTATTGTTATTGGACACACATAATTGTGATGGTGTTGTTGGATTTAACATTGTAAGCGGTCCAGACTTGCCTTGCAGACAGCAATCAGATAGATAGATAGACATGATACATATACAGAAATAGATAGATAGATAGATAGATAGATAGATAGATAGATAGATAGATAGATAGATACATGATACATATACAGAGATAGATAGATGATAGATAGATAGATGGATGGATGGATATGATAGATATATATATAGAGAGATATGATAGATGATAGATAGATAGATAGATAGATAGATAGATAGATAGATAGATATAGATAAAGATAGATGATAGATTAAAGATGAGAGATGAGAGAGAGATGAGAGAGATGAGAAATAGATAGATAGATAGATAGATAGATAGATAGATAGATAGATAGATATAGATAAAGATAGATGATAGATTAAAGATGAGAGATGAGAGAGAGATGAGAGAGATGAGAAATAG